>NW_024349800.1:31063185-31108263 GCF_902729225.1 Pteropus medius
CTTTTTTTTTTTTTAAGTAGATTTAATTTCGAAACTGCCACAGATCTCTTAGCAGCCAGCTGCAGGCCTCCTGCAACGTAGATTGGTATGTAGTTGCACACTTGAATTGGCCCACTTAGTTTTGGTGGATTGAATGTTGTTATGTCTCTCTAAATAAGAAAATTGGCTCAGTTTTTGGTAAGATTATGGAGTAACTCTAAAGTTACTCCATAGATCAGGATAACTTGTTCTCTCTTCAAAAGGAAAAATAAGTGAGTGACATTTTCCTTTTTTTTTTTTCTCCCCATTTCCTCTGTTCTGAAACCTCTTCTCTTTCAGGGGGCAAAGATTTCCTGAAGCTCTGGGTCCATGTAGGCTTCTTGTATGATTGACTAGCTTTTCAATCTCCTATTTATCTTCGTACAACAATTTGCTTATATTTAGGAAAAAGAGAGAAATGTTTTACAGTTATGGCTTGAACTTGATGATACCAGTAGATGTCACTCTGGACAGCAGGATAAAGTATCTATTATTAGCTGTGGTTCAGAATGGGCTATGGTGTTCCTGCTCCCAGCCACTTTCAAACATTTCAGGACTGACACATCTGAATTATGACATTCCCTGCATTGCCAGTTTTACTTCTATGTTTTGAAATAAGAAGGCTGGGAGAGCTGCCATTTCATCTTGTTCTCATTCAGCTTGAATGCCAAATGCTTACACAGTTATACCAATCAACTAGGCAAGAAGAAAATGGTTCAGGGAAAAATGGAGGGAATATATAGTTTAAAGCAGCATAGCTGAATTCAGTGTTCAGGTGCATTAAATTCCGCTGAGACTTAAGGCAGAGTGAGTAGTAAATACTTTCCGGAGTAAGTATGCCTGGACCCAGACTAGTGTAAGCTGACCTCTCCCTATATACATTATATCGTTTTCTGTGATTGCACTAAATCAGGGATTCTCAACTAAGCTCCTGGAATAGGGAAAAAGAGTCTTTCTAAAATTCTCAGAAATCATTGAAGTTAATAGATAAGCTTTCCTCAAATTCACTTTTTCCCCTCCATACTCCATCCCCTCTCCACAAATGTTTGGAATCTGCTTCAGCATATAACAAGATGAATGAGCAAATAGCAAACAGGAAATGTTGAGAAAAGGGTGAGTCTAGTTGCACAGATTTATATTATGTAGATATGTTTGTGATTATCATGCTGTATATAATTATATTTCATCATATTTTTTTAAATGGTTTCCAGTATGGACATTGTATATGATATGTATGTATCAGTTTATGACTTCTGTCACCTGACAGGAGTGAGAAATGTACTCCGCATGAACACCTCCCACAATTAGTCTTGGATGCTCATTTTACCTTGTGCAAGCCCTGCCCAGGCCTAGATCAAAGGTCTTGGTTGAGATTTTATTCTTGACTTGAAATTCCCTTCTATCTCCCTTATCAAATGTATGCAACCCAACCAACACTCAGGACCCATCTCAAATCCCACCTTCCCCTCTAAGGAAATCTCGGTCAGGCAGAAGGAATTATTAAGGAAGGAAGGAAGGAGCAAGACAGTATATGCAAGAAAAAAGACTTTTCTTAAGGAGGTAAACATGTGACTGATTGAGGGCTAGATTTAAGGGCTCTGAGAGCTCATCGAAAGGAAGATCACTTCTACCAGGTGTAATGGAGCACATTTTGTTGAGGAGGTAGAATTGAAACTCATTTCCTTGAAGGCTAGAAATATGTGGCTAGCCAATGAAGAGTGAAGAGGAAGGTCCTCTAGGAAAAGAAGATATAAGGAAAAACTTAGAGATGGGAAAGGTTCAAGGGGAGACAGGTGACAGTGAGGTCAATTTTGTCTGGAACCCAGGACCTATGACTGAGAGTTATTAGGAATAAGGCTAATATGACTTTCTACCCTTGCTCTTCCTCTACTGAGTCTGAAGACCAAAAGAATCATAATAAATACTTTCTCGAATACATGTGGCTCTCTCCCTTCTCTATGTCAGCTGTAATCCCTCCATTTATCCAATCTATCTCATATTCTCTTTATATTATCATCTCAAATGTGAATTAGTAGGAAAATTCATGTTTCATAATAACAACAACAAAAAAGATAATACTTGGCTTCTCTGTATCTTGCCAAAATTTGAGAGTAGGACTGCTACTGAGATTACTGGTGTGGTGTTAACTCAAAATATTTTATGAAAGACA
Source organism: Pteropus medius (assembly GCF_902729225.1). NCBI lineage: Eukaryota > Metazoa > Chordata > Mammalia > Chiroptera > Pteropodidae > Pteropus > Pteropus medius. The sequence goes on from NW_024349800.1 coordinate 31,065,374, forward strand.
GGCATAAATAACTCAAAGAGAAAGGTGCTTAGATCAAGATGTAATCCTCTTATGAAAAGGGAGAGAGACACAGATAATGCTGCTTTAATTAAGTTTTTCTTAGTATCTCCATTATAATTTCCTTCTTGAAGGGTGACATAGGTATTAAATCTATGACATTGCATTGAATAAGTGAACATCTTTCCATATCAGGAATAATTTCTTCCCTAATAACTATATTTTCAAAATGTTATTTTGAAGGGTTTTTTTAGAAGTTAAGGACACATTTCTGTTTTTCCGTCTTAAGATGAGAATGACTTTTTAAAGTTATTTTATTCTTAGAAATTAATGTATTTACTTACTTGGGAAATATCCTACAAAGTAATCCACAGTTTAGATCTGCAGGGAAAGAAAAGGATGGCTTTCCAAAATGTGAAAAGTTACAAACTAAATCTTCTACAATCCTCAATGTTGACTATCAAGCTATATAATGCAGCTATTGGATTTTCTTATAAGTTATAAAATCCTTATTAATCAAAACATGTCAGTGCAAAGCAGAGGATTAATTGTTTGCTTTGAAAATTAAGAAAAGGGCATAGAAAAAAGATATTAAATAGCATGATATTTCATTCCATTTGGAATTAGTGAGCATCGTGATCACCTTACTTGAATTCCTGACCTTTACCATATTATCGAAATCATTACGTGCAGAAAAATCTATGGAGATTTCAAATCTATTTGTTATGGACCTAGATGACTTAAGATAATTATGGCAAATCTTCACCAACTTTGTTATAAGGATTCTCTGATGTCATTTAAATTAGGGCACATAGGCAATACCTTTTGGTACTGACTTATACAATATTTACTTCATTGTGATATGAAGTTGCAGAATAATTTAACTTCAATTGGAGAAGATATGGTCACTTTTTCACAGAGCTTATCATTTGATGGAAATGATCACTTCTCTTAGAAACAGCACTTTGTACTTCTTGTAGTGACATCTAATATGTGAGAACAAAGACCATGTGTTTTTTACCTTCCTATCACCAACAGAGTCAAAGTAAATTGAACTCAGGAATTGGAAAATAAATATTTATAAGATAAATGGAATGGCCCACTCCACTGTCAAGTATTTAAAACCAAAATGCTAAGCTTAAAATTACATTTTGGTTAAAAGATACCAGAATCATGTTGCTATGGGATCCTTTGTATTGTAACTTTTTGGCTCAAACCTTTATTATTAAAACATTGAGACTAGCACATGTGAGGTTGTAGACAATTTTCATTTCCATTCCTTTACATGTCAGTACATCCCTTTCCTCCCCCTTAACACTCCTCCTGTGAAAGTGGCATATGAGTACAAACCTTACTACTAAGCTTCTGATTCGAATCTGAAATAGTTTTCTAAGATCCAAGTATAAATGTATATGGAAATTCCAATTTTATATTGTAGGTAAGAAGGGGAAAAAATCACCTTTAAATTATCTGAACTACATCTAAATTATATTCAGTATTGTCAGTGATTTTCTTTATGCAGGTTGTAGATTGGGCAATTCATGTTATAACTACCTAAGAGCAAAAATTCAGTCTTTCCAGGCAAAGATCAATTTCTTAGGTAATTTCCTCTACAGGGCTCAAATATATAGCTAGAGAGGACCTGGTGGTACCAATGTGGGCCCTAAAAATGTCCTTTGACGGCGCCACGTGTTAAGAATATTAATATTTGCTCAGATATTTTAGATGTACTTCTTACTCTCAAGGCAATAATACTATTATTCATTAATATTTGAGTGCTACCTATGCACAAGGCATTGTTCTAATCTCTTAACAGGTTATTACATCATTTTAGCAAACCACTGAGTTAAGTAATTGTATTATCTCATTCTCTGGATGAGAAAACGAAGGCGTACAGCATCCATTCTTATTGCTTCATGTCCTTTTTGCGAAACATGTATAGAAACTAATTATTCTGGCTAAGCTAACCCAGGGCTCATGTATCAGGGCCTAGACTCATATCTCATAGGATAGACATATGTTGGCTTGAGAAAAATGGGGAAATTTTAGTAAATTTCTTAATGCTATTCGCATGATATGCATTCTTAATAATATTAAATTAATTTTGTTCTTTGCTCCAAACTGTGAAATCAGTTTTGTGTTGTTAAATACTCCAATCAGCTAGCAGTCTTTAACTACATGTTATAAACCAGTGTTCTGTTCAATACATAGGTCTGATCTTTTATATTGCTTTAATTTTCTAAAGAAATTGTATTGCATGGATGTGATTATTATGCATATTTTTTTAATAATGTAGAATCTGAATAATATAAATTTTGATTTTTAGAAAAAAATAAGGTCTTAGTTTTAGCTTTCAACTAATGTAAAGTAAATGCCAACCTATAGACTTGACAGAGATATATTTGTAAGTTAATTTTGTAAGACTTTTCACATTTAAAATGATGCTTTGATTTTGCTTAACTGTTTAGCTGCTGGAATTAGTATAGAAACTTGAAGCTATTTGGTATATATAACTCAGATGTTTCTCCTTCAGAAAAAGTTAAAAATTAAAATCTATGTGAAAAAAAGGAAAACTAATGGAGGAAAAAAATTTGAGCTTGAGACTACCTCTAAGATGAAGGTTGTATATGGCTAATTTCTGTGTAGAAAATTGAATAAAACCTCCTGATAGTTCTTTGTGAGAAGTCATTCCTGCTCTTAAAATTTTGGGAGTCCAGAGTCCTGTTTTTGTCTCTACCATAACTTTGGGCAAGATGAACTGTCTGTGTTTCAGTTTCCTCTATAACAAAATGAAAAGAGGATTGGATAATAGCATTTTCAAGGCCCTTTTCTACAATAAGTGGATGATTTTATTCTATTTTAAGCAGAAAGTGGCCCGGATAAGCTTCACCCCAGTCTGAGGAGGAGTAAATCCATCTAAAATGACAGTAATAAAAAAGTAGCTAACAATTATTGAGTATTCACTGTGAACCAAGTACTGTTGTAAGGGTTTAGCTTATATTTACCAATTCATTCTTTAAATAACACTGAGGTTTGAAATTATTTCCATTTAAAAATCAGAAAGTTGAGGCATAGAGACATAGGGACACTTGCTGAAGGTGCTGCAGCTTGCAAAGTGTGGAGCTGAGATCCCAAACCAGTGAGCAGGACTCAAGAGCCCAGAGCCCAAACCACAATACTCACAAGCCTAGAAGATCAGAGTACTTTTGCGTAGAACAGTTCCTTCCCTGCATTCTCATCTTCAGTAGAAATAATGAAAAAGATGGAGAAATACTTAATAGCTGAGAAATCAACTCTAAATCTCTTTGGGGACTACTTTTTCAACTTAAGTGATTTTTGGAATATTCTTCTTTCATGCTTAAGCAGGATTCTGATACAGTGTTATATTGGCAGAGATTGTAAAATGTCTGTCAGGTTGACATTATCGTGTTACTGTGGGCTTTTCCTCTGTCCAACTCAAAGCAACAGTTATATAAAAGATCACAGAGGCTGAATCGCAAAGTCTTTTTTATTCATGCCTTTCTGGTGGCACTTGAGTGTGTCATTTTCAAGCAGTCATGGGCCATGGTGCATAGGCGAGGAACAGAAGAAATTCTGCACAGCTGTGCTCCATTTTGAGAAAATAAGTACAAAAACACAGTTCTTCAAAAACATTTTGTAGAAGGCATGTCTATGCATTGTAAATGATAGCTTTAAATTATTTGCTACATAGTTTTCTTCAGTTTAGAGATTTCCTGGTATCTGCGTTCCTTGTTTATAGATTATGAACTACTTTTAGAGCCACATGGATTAAGAATTGAAAGAGAAATATATGGCCAGTCCATTAGTTAAAATCATTCAGAAGTGAAAGTAAAGCATGGCCCACCCAAATTTAATGTTATCATTTAATTTGGAGGACTCCTTTAATGTGTGAAGAGAGGTTTACCTCCACTGGTTCATGCCATATGCTCTAACAATCAGGCCGAAAATTTAATTTTCAGTTACATTTTCAAAAATTATTCCAACTAAGCCAGTGGTAAAAGTTTGTTCTATTAAATTGAACTTTTTGAGTATCTGTGGTAGATCACCCCATTAGTGAAAGAGAGATTCCTACACTATGGTTTTGAGGATGGCTGAACACGTGATACCCAACACTGGACAGATGAGATTGACAATAGTTTATTAATTCCATATACTCACCACCCAGAGGAGGAGGACACCATGCCAAGCAGGGCCACATAAAAGTTGCACATGGGAACACAGTAAACAACCAAGGGCTGTTGAAAGCAGGTTTTCTAGTATCAAAAGGTTGGAATGGTCCTTGGTTTCCATGGGAGAATGTGATTGGCTTCTTGAATAATTCCATGAGCTAGACAGGAACTGGAACTCACTAATCAGAGATATGTGGGAGCTGTGCCTGGTCCCTTTGATAAGGAGGGTTGTTTGGGTAGGGGACCTTATGTGTGGGAATGGAGTGGGTGGGGAGAAAAACTTGAAGTTGGATCATTCTAGGCCTTTCTGGTCTCACCAGATGTCAAAAACCATGATATTGGGCCTTAATTGTAGGCCTTACACCACACACTGCTAAAGTCAACCATCACACTTAGTGGCCAGGCCCTTCTTCCTAGATTAGTCTGCTTGGGTTACTATAACAAAATGCTACAGACTTGGTGGCTTAAAACACAGAAATTTATTTTCTCACAGTTGTAGAGGCTAGATGTCCATGATCAAGGTGGCAGCAGATTTACTTTCTGGTGAGGGCTCTCTTCCTATTTTGCAGATGGCTGCCTTACCATTGCTTCACTTGGTCTTTCCTTGGTGCATGCATATGGAAGAAGGGAGGTGAGGGTAGAAAAATGAGAGACGGGGAGGCTCTCTGGTGTTTCTTCTTATAAGGGCTCTAATCCTATCAGATCAGGGCCTTACCTTCATTTAACCTTAATTTCTTCCTTAGATGTCCCAAATATAGCCAATACAGGGTTTAGGCCTTCAATGTTTGAATTTGTGGGGGAACACAAGCATTCAGTATATAACACCTTCTCCTATATTTTCAATATTCCTTAGACTTTTAATAATCAGTTAATATAATTCTTTTCTGATAGATTGAATCTTCAAATATTGCTAGTACCTACTATGATGTCTAGCACAAAAGAGGTTCTCTAAAATTTGTTGAATTGTGAAAGAGGAATTTGGATTTGGATTTTAAGATGCTTAACATAACCAACTTTCTTCAAGGTTTTCTTTGAAATTAATTGCCGAAGATAACAAATGTCAGATGTGATCACATAATAATTTTCCTCTGGCTTTTTTTGGGAGCGGGGGGGCAGGGGAATCTTGATTTCTGGAAGGAACATTGGCCATGGTGTTACTTTTGATTCTTGGATCTGGTACTTGATAATTGTCACATTTTTGAACTTAAGTAATGATACTTAAGCCAACTCTCAGCCTGGAAATAAAAAATCAGAACGTGAATGAAAAGTTCTTCATAAATTACTAATCACCACACAAACACAAGGTGGGATCTTAGAACACACTGCACATACCACAGTAGTGTTACTTCAGCTGGATTTTCAGAGCAGCTGGGGTGCTGGCATAAATGCCAGTTCCACTGTCCTATGTTGGACTTACTGAGTTATAGTCTCCAATAAGGCCCAGGATTATGCATTTTAACAAAACTCCAGGTGATTCTAATGAACATTAAAATCTGAGAGCCAGTGTACTCTGTTGAATCTAAAGCAATTAAATAAAAACATCTGCCAGTGACACATTACTTTCAAGTTTACAAGGAGATATTAATTTTTAATTGAAAATAAGCAAACAATAAAATTGACTAACTTTCCACAAACAGCAGGAAGGACATAGATGTACTTGGTTTACACCATGTGCATGTTCCACATTCAGAACTATGAATTTGAGTGGTAACCAAATCTGAATTATTTTAGAAACACATGGAAATTTTAAAGATGTAGATTCCTGGGCCCTTATCCTAGAGAATTTGATTCAGTAAGTCTGTGGTAGGATCAGGAAATCTGTCTCTCAAAGGCTCAAATGATGATTACTGAGATTTGGGGGCAGGCCATTGAATTACGGTAAAATTTAGTGGTTGTAAATGCAACAAAATTTGCAATTTCTTCACATAAACTTTTGATGTATCAGCCTCAGTATTGAATCATGTAATATAACTCATTCGTCTTGATACAAAAAATATAGATTCAAAAAAGTGACACAACTTACTGTAGTCCTTGCATCTTTTTGTTCAACATTAGATTGTGTATATCTACTTAGAATGAAGCCATTTTTTGTTTTGATTTAGGTTGTGCAATGGAAACAGGAGACTGACAGAGCCTAACAGTCTTATGTGAATGAGTTTTGGCATCCAAAGTCTTACAGCTTTTATTTACTGTCCTCTTTTTGATTCTAAGGGTTGAGAGAGAATCTGAACACAAAACCTATCACAAACCTATTGGAACACAAACATAGCGATGAAGTAGATTCTTAATAGTCTTCATTCAATTCCAGAGAAGTGAATTTTAAATACTTCTTTAACCTTTCACCTACTCAAGTAAATGATATCATGTTTATGCTCAAATAATATTGAAAATATTAAATTATTTATCAACATTGAATCCAAGGCATACACAAATTAACCTTATGGATTAGGGATATCACTGCTTAATTTAACACTGAACCATATGCAAAGGAGAACATTTTGAAGTTGGTTGAAGCAACTCAAATATTAGAGGAAAAATTGGAGTCAGATGAAATAATATTCTAAAGAGCTGTTACAAATTGTCGTATTACTTAAGAGTGCATCTTCAGAGGCTTTCAAACATTTTCTTGATTCTTACAACCACCCTAAATGTTGAGTTTGATTGTGTCACTCCCCTCTCTTGAGAGAGGAAGAAGTAGAGATGGCGTGGCTAACCTAAAATGGGCCATGGACTTAATTAGCATCAGAAATTGTACTTAAATGCGTCTTTGGATGTTACATCACTTCTCACTGAATCGAGTGGGCTTGTGTACAAAATGTATATCATCCGTACATGGAAAGGATGTTATTGTTACAGCATATTGTTGCATGAAAATGAGTTTAAATATGTTGGATCTTGTGGGTATCAAGAGCCAAATAATTTTTCCATCTTAGTTGTACTTCTGCTATTCAGAAATTAATGGGGCAAGAAAAGATTGTGCTACCCAACCTGGTATGTGTGCTTCTCAAAATTACAGTCCATCGTTCCTCCTCTTTGGTCAATTTCTGAGAACATGATTGATGAGAACAGGTTTCTGAGAACAGAAATAATTTAAAGGCTCCAAATTCTATTGGAGATTAATTTTAGATAAGGGCCAGAAAGTATTTAGACACATTAATAAAATTTACTTTTGGAATCAACTAGGTACATAGAATGTTTTCTTGAAGTGTGTTCATTAAAAAACAATGTAGAACACTGAAGCACAGACAATTATTGTTTTGAGAGCTCTGGATAATTAAAGAGCAGTCTCAGTTTATTAGTGTATGAGTCGTTAAATTCATTTTGTCTTGGTTATTGATTATACTACATTATAAAACTCTTCTTTTGAAAAACAGTAAAGGCTGTCTTAGGTCACAGGATACTCTACACCCTTGAGGTGCAGAGGTAGGTGAGAGAATAAGAGAATAAGAGAAAGAGTTAATTCAGTAACAAAATCTTTGCATTTTGGAATTACCAATAATCACTCTGTCTAGGTATTCCCCAGCCTATAGTAGTCGTTACAACAGCCCAAGCAAACTAATACAATGACACGTATATGGATATAGATATATCCTCTTAACTTTTGCCCACCTTGTAAGGATCTAGGGATCTCTTTAAATCGTATTAACAATATAGAATTCAGTAGGTCTGTGGTAGGCTCATTTCTGGGTTTCAGTGCAAAATGAAAATATGGGGCCCTTTGCTCAAAAAGGAAGCAAATGTGACTTCTTTAGAACTGGAGTACCTTTAAGATCCTAAAATAAAGTTTTTTCCTTTCTTCCATGGTTTGTCTTTGGACTTGCCATTTTTAATTTCTAAGTAAAGAAAAGTGAAAATTTTAAATTATTAGCATGTATTTTACCATTAATATTTAGATTGTACAATGCAAGTTTTGAAAGCAAATATAAAAGTATTTAACCTGCATGCATAATACCCAAATTTTTACAATTCTTATTTTGTAGTTTGTTAGCACACTTACCAGGACAGTAGAAACACTGCACAGAACTAGCTCAACTGTTTTTACTTCGCTTCTTGGTACATGTCCATTCTAGCAACACTCACTACCTGTGGCTTTCTGCTATGTTAGGAAGGACTTAAAGAAAAATGAACTATGGGTCACTTGATCTTTTCCTTCTGCGTCATTTTTAGTGTAGGTAATTGGTTAATGTAGGGAAGTAACAGAAACAAGTAAGGATACAATAGGGTTTCATGGTCCTTTTTGTTTTTTAAAGCACCATTGCCTTCTTTCTCATTTGAAACAAGTTCTGGTTTGATTTAAAAGCATGGCCTCTTGGGGCTGTGGAGGCCCCTGCTCACTCGGGAGTAGATATAAACATTTACCTTGTCTCTGGACTCCCTTACATCATGGGTCCATTGGAATTCTGTGCTCACGAGGCAATGTGGATTCTGTGTGTAAATGGAGTGGCAAAAACAGGGAACACACATATTTCCCGTTCTCTGCTTGTGTCTCTTTATCCCATTGGACTTCTCTTACAAAACAGTTAAGAATTCAAGATGGTGACCTCAGAATAGTAAAACAAGCATGAGAACCTTCTGAGCAAGGGACTCTTTGCAACTGCACAGGTCACATGCCCGTAAAGTTGGCATGTGTAGGGGTGTGTGCACACATGAATATATCATAATTTTTTCTGGCAAGGAGGTGCAGACTCTTTTTTAGATTTTCAAAGGAGTGTCTGACCTCAGAAAATGAGAAGATACTATTTTAGGAGGATTGTAGCTCAGGAAAGAACCTCATCACTTTGCAGGGAAGGTGGTAAATCTTATTTCTCTCCTCTTTAAACGACCTTAGAAATAGAGAAAAAGCAACTACCCCTCTGAAGGTTTTACTGAAAGGGCATATAGGTGTTAAAATATCATAAAATACCTGAGCTAGAATACCTATCAAAAATACCCCCATTTTTATATCTGAGGAAAAGGGACCCTAGGAAGGCTTGTTGCTCGAGAGCTTATAACTTTAAAAGCATGTCTTGACCATTGTCTTTTACGGTTATAAAGCTAGAGAAGAAAGGGGCTCTAGTATGGCCAAAGGAAAGAAAGCTGAGACTCTCTTAAATTTTTAAAAATAATGCTTTTGGCAGAAGCAGTCGCTGTTCAGTGATGAGTAACATCTTGGTTCATATGTGGCTGGCAAAATAAATTGCCTGCATCCTGCCTCATCACCTCTCTTAGGCACTGATATCATGCAGTGTAAAAATGGGTGTTTTATGCAGGAAAAGGACACTAACATTTGTGTGTACCATTCTGGAGTCTTTGCTGCTGGTGGATGCTGTGATAATTACACACAAATATTCATTCCGTCTGCCAACCATTTCTTTGTAATTGACAGTTTCTGATTCCTGGACTCACTGGAGAATTGTACACTTGGTGAAGCCCAATAAATGCCAGGAACGGGTTTCTATACATTGCTCTGTCAGGCAGACACAGTTCTGGGATGTTGGAATCGTTCATTATAGACTTTGCCGCATCAACCCACACAACTCCAGCCAGGATTAAGTTGCATGAAGGATTGTTTTCAAGCTTTTAAACGATGATGGTTGCACTCTGAGATAAAAACTAGGAGTGTTATGAATTTATGACTCTAGCAAGACTTTTCTTAACCATTTAGCAACACAGAGATTTAAAAAAAATTAAAATCAATATTCATAGGTTGAAGCAAATTATTTACTTCTTTGATTTTGCCCAATAGTAATTGAGAAAGACAGTACAGTAGCATTAAGTAGTGAAATGCAAATGGCTCTGTCTCTCAAACAGGGAAGGCAAGGTTGGGAATATTGAGGGGTTACTTTTTCCCTCCTAAGTTTCAAACTCAATATAATATCAAAAACAGTCAACATAATGTATCACTGCTATTCCACAAATGAAGCAGTCCCTATTTACAATAAAAACATATGGTAATTTAGAAACATCAAAACACTTACTACAAACATTCTAGAACTGAAATATTTGTCTAAAGGCTTGACTGATCAGTTATATTTTTATATGCTTTATCAAATATTCCTTTTCATCAAGTCAGAAAATAAAGACAAAGGATACAAATGAGTGCATGCCATCAGCGGCAGGGAAAGAGAAAGATGACTGACACATTGAAAGACAGAATTCCACACATGCATCGTTTACTGCCTTTTTAAAAATTTGGGTAAATTAAAACTCTGAGGTCTTTACAAATGTCCAATTTTCCGATAAGAGGTTTATTAATCTTTTTCTTTTACTACTTGGTTACAATTTCAATCCCATTTCCTCATCTGCAGCTAGCCCAAACTCTCAGAATGGATGCTTGTCATGAATCCCTTTTCCAGGCATGGACTATAAGCTTGAATAAAAGGCCCAGGAACTATTGTTGGCGATAATTTTTTTCCCTCTAGGGCTTGCTGTTTCTACTCTATATTTGTCAAATACTGCCATATCCCCTTTGAATAAGGAGATATTATAGCAGAATGGTTAGAGGTGGGAAGATCTGCACTGACTCCTGCATTCACTTCTGCTCTCTGAGCATCTGTAAAGGATGTTAATATTTTATGTTTCATACCTCAAAGAATTACTATGAGCATTACATGAGTTAACACACCCTCAGCACCATGCTTGCTTCACCACATCGACAGCTATAATGATCGCATTAACAAACAGAAAGCAAGTTTTAATTTAAACATTTTTCTACATTGTTTAGAAGGTTTCCCAAAGCTTTAATCTGGCCTACTCTACATTTGGTTGCCTGACTTTATAAGTCCGTCCCTTGCTGCTTCTGTAATTGGCCCACGGCTTCTTTTCCCCTTGATATCTTCCTACCTCATCCTTATTTCTTCTCTGTGGAGATCCTCTTGCCTTCTCCTAACATCTTACATGATTTTGTTTAAGGTGGGTCAAGACCGGTGCCTGTCAATGACTTTGCACCACTTGGCCAATTTGGCAGTAACCACTCCTGACTTGCTGCCCGTTTAGCACTTTCTTATGTGCACTGTTGCTTATGTGCTTATGTTGTAGCTTTCTAAGATTTGCACATGCAAATTGTAAGTTCTAAAGGGTTGCTATTTTTCACATCAGACCTCTTAAAACAATGCCCAATATCCATCTATCTTTATCTATCATCTATCTATCTATCTATCTATCTATCTATCTATCTATCTGTCTATCTATCTATCCACCCACCACCCTTACCACCCACATACTAATCCACCCCACATATCTAATCCATCATCTATCCATCCATCCATCCATCCATCCATCCATCCATCCATCCGCAAACATATATGATGCTTAATAAATGCTTGTTAAACAAACTATCATCATGCTTTATTTAGGAGTTAGAATAAAATAATTTAGATTTGGAGATCTGGTTTTATTGTACATTGTCACTCTTCTATCTCTCTGCCTCAGTGCTTCTATATATGCCATTTAGAGTATTTTCAATTATGACTCTGTAGAAATGCATTTGAGGGCATTTCACTTTACTTGTTTTTAAATATTTTAATACTAATGTATAAATACTAAATTGTTGAAAATTTCTCTGGTATCCAAGCTCCAATGTTCACTGTCTACACTGGAGTCAGCAAATATCTTCTCTTAAGGGTCAAGGTCAGATACTAAATACTTTAGACTTTGATGGCCTTACACAGTCTTCATTGTCACATATTCTCTTTGTTTTGTTTCTGTTTGAACAGCCCTAACAACATACAAACTATTTTTAGCTTACTATACAAAAAATATAAGCCTGCAGTTTGTGACCACTGATCTAGATCACTGTACTGTATTTTAGTTTTTTCTGGATCCATTGCACAGAAATCTCAGGACATTCCAAGTACTGTACTCTCACCAGTTTTTAAAGGGTGACTTCCCTGTGGAAATTATTTAAGGATAGCTACAAAAATGAAGTATAGCCATGAATGAATTTGAGGAGTGTTCCTTTGGTGCTAAGTTGTCACTATCATTGCTGGTTTAATGACAATCCTGTTAAGGTAACAGTTTGTGACAGATGGCTAATTCATGGGTGCCTCACCAATTAACCTGTGCAAATGTTTCCACAGGTCCAGGGTAATCGTGTTTGGACTAAATATTCCAGGTGGAGTCCTGCTATGCCTTTAGTGACACTTTTGACACCCTATGGGGATTCCAGGCATGCCCCCTGTAGGTTAGATCCAGAATTTTCCTTGAAGGATAATTCAAATGCCAAATTTTTCATAAAGCCTTTCTCACTCTCAAGATTTCTTATTTTTCTGAGCTCCATGTCACCCGATTGTCACTTTCATGCCTTTTAATACTTTTCTGACTTTAATTGTAGCTATCCAAATCCTGTTTTTATCCTTTGAATTAGAGCTTATGCAAGAAGACTTGTGTTTTGTCCATCACAAATCCCTTAGCACAATGCTTCTTACATGGTAGGTGTTCAAAAATACTGAACTGAAATAAAAACCTACCTGATACCCAATTAACAGTTTTTCCTGAGCCTTCTGTTGGCCTTTAAAGAGACAATAAACAACCCTACTAAATGATTTATTTAGAGCCTTTTTCATTCAAACAGAACCTAAAGAGAAATAGTTTCTCTGCAGTTTATTTTTTTTAGGAGTCTATTCCCTTGGCAATTGATCTTGTCAATTTTGATACATTTAACTATTTTTGAATTCATGATGAATTCTCAAAGTCTCACACTTAAGTTTTAGTAGTTATTTTTAGTCAAACTGTGTTAAAAATGACTTAACAGAGTTTTGAAGTTTTCTTAAAATGTCTCCTTCTGAATTGTAGCCCATTAAGCTTTTTTTCTTTTCTTTTCTTTTTTTTTTAAATTTATTGGGGTGACATTGGTTAATAAAATTATATAGATTTCACATGTACAGTTCAATACTATGTTATATGTATATTGCATTGTGTGTTCACCACCCAACAGTTAAATTTCCTTCTGTCACCGTATATTTGACCCCCTTTACCCTTATCTACCCCCCACATCCCCCTTTCTCTATGGTAACCACTAAACTGTTGTCCATCTCCATGAGTCTGTTTGTCTTGTTCATTTGTTGCTATCAGTTTTATATCCCACATAAGAGTGAAATCATAAGGCTTTTCTGAAGGACTATCATTATGACTCACACTCTCCGTTAGAACTTGAAAGGCCATAATACTCCTCCTGCTTCCCACAACTCCCCTAGAGGGTTGCTTCAGTTTTTCCCAGGCTGCCCTCAGCAATGCACAGGCTTAGCATCAAAAGGCTGGGATTCAATGAAGATTAGCATTCAGATGGTCAAAACAGCATGAAGCAGAAGGAGTTATAGGCCTATAGTTTGATTTCAGTGACCCCCCCAGGATCAACCTTTTTCCTTACTCTCCCAGAGTGTGTAACCCCAAGTTCTCAGGCAGTCACTCACCTGGGAGTGCAGGAGAGTGTCAATGTAACTTTAGGGAATTAAAATAATATCTAGAAATGGCCTTGCCAGTTAACCTGAGAGTGGAATGGGAATATTAGAGAGTGGGAAAGGGGGAGATATTCACATGGTATGGTCTGGGGGCTGCTGGTGACCAACTATTTGTTTATTTTTAAGTATTTTTGGTTGAATAATGGATATTCCTTTCTGACAGTACTTAGACAAATGGATTTAATTAAAGTGCCTCTGATGACAGCATGTATTAACTAGTAACTTAAATTGATACCTAAGTATTTATAAATCATCAAAATGTGTGTGGAGAAAGAACATGAAAACTATGAAAGGAACAAGAGAAGGAGATGCTAAGTAGAAGAGAGAAGAGAATACAACAATCACAAAGAACATCAGGTTAAGTGTGAAGGTACCTATCATCGTGCCTCACACACACAGGAATTCTAAATCTATATCAATATAGATTGAACTTGAAATTTCAACTATTACTTCTTCCTCCAACGAAAGCAAATTTAAATCTAAAACTCAATTGCTAATGTCAATGATTTTGTTTCTTGGGTTTGATAGTCTAAATACCACCTTGACTAATTTTATTAAAAGTTACAAACAATGATAATTAAAATTTGCCCTGTAAAAATTACATTATTTTATTCCTGAAGCTACTGAAATTCCCATGTGGCCTGATAGAATCTGGCAGTCACAGATTTTTTTATGGGCTAGAAAACATAGATTGTGCTAGAAAACATAGATTGTGCTATATATGGGGATGGTAAATGGAAGGTGGCATTAACAAAATGAAGACAAAGAATTTGTTAAGAATGTAGAGAGATAAGGGGTTTTGTACTGGGGGAGGGACGGCTGACACAAATCATAGGACAAAAGAAAAATCATAAAGGAGTACGGCTAAAACGGAATCCTCTAACCGTGTTTTCTATCCTGCTGAAAGCGAAATGGTCAGATTGGTAGAGAGAGGAGGACTCTAGAACATCTGGGGATGTGAACTGATCAAGATGGCTTTGAAGTTCCCTTTAGTGTCACTAAACTTTAGACAGGTTTTCTCCTGACTAAGGTCCCTGTCCTCTCTTTTCCTTGAGCATTTACTTTAGGAAACGTGCCATTGTAAATTATTTCTTTGCCTCTTTGAGATTTAAGTCTTCTAGCTTCTTGCAAGTTTAAAATCCAGGAAAAGTTTTCAAGGACCTGGGAACTATGTCTTTGAAATGTGAACATTGAAGGAGGTAGCACCCCATCTTTTAATCTCTGAGGAGGGTAGGAGCCTAACTTCAATGGGGACCGATTAGCAAACACAGACTTCTTAATCACAGAGAAAAACATTTGCAAACTCAGGAGTAATTCAGTGTGCTGGACACATCCATTGATCAGCCTCCACTTAACATCCTCCAGTACTTTTCCACTAGCTCACCAAGCACTTAAAAACCTCCTGACTTTTGTATCAGCAGAGCTGAGTATCCACTTTTGATCTGTGCTCTGTCTGCTATTGCTGGTGATAGTATTGAAATAATATTAACTTATCTGTTTATCTGGTCCTGTACGATTTTCCTTAAAAAGTAACCATTCTACCTGTCAACATATATGTCTTAAGGGTGATTTTGCATCAGAGAAAGAAGAATATTGATTTTTTTTTGCAACTTGTTTTTAAAAGTATAACTCATTTTGGAGAACTTGCAATCTTTATATTGCATTGAAATCAAACTTGCATGTGGGTGGGGAATGTGAGTGTATGTATTTGTGAATGTGTGTGCATTTTTAAGCAGGACCTGAGTGCTTAAAAAATTACTGGGGAAAATTATAAAAATTTTGCCTTTTTTCCCTTTGGAATCAGTTTTCTATATCCTTTCTTTCTCTCTCTACTCTGAGAATGTAGTCCAGAGAAGTCAGCTCCATTCCAACGCTAGAGCATCTGCTCAAAGCCACTTAACCATCCCAGGAAGACAGACATCTTCCTGGGCCTGTCTGTCACAGTGGGTGAAGAGAAAGCTGGCTTAATCCTTGGCTTTCTCACCAAGATAGAATATGAACTGACTGCTTGGAGAAGCTTCTGTACATGAGGGCAACAGTTTTTCTTTCAACCATAAAGGAGGAATAAACAATATCTCACCAAAGACTCATACCTTAAAATGCCTTTGGAGATCATAGCTGGGTCTTCCCATGAATGAAGGGGGTCTCCCTGGTGTACTTATAACAGTTTGTGAGGGCAGACAAGGGGATGTCTTGAATAAACTGGCCGTCCTAGCAAATAAAGGAGAACAAGGTTTATTTGAACATCTAGAAATTTTCTATTGGTGGTAACCTAGAGAAAGTAAAAATTGTCCATCTGATGTGCGAAAAGGATTTTCTTCATCTTTTTGCTTTCTCTGTGATAAATCAGTGAGTTTTCCCAAGCTGCTTATTTGTACTGTGGGAATGAAATATAGATTCTAATCTTGTTAATAGGGCAGAATGTGAAGCTGGCTCATAGGTCCCACAGGGAAGGACACTCTGCTTTGGTTCTTTCCGTATACAGAAAACTGGGAGATAAGTTGTTCCATTGGAAAGAATGAAAGTAGACGGACAAGGAAGTAAGTCTTTTTCTTAACCATAAATTAATATCAGCATCCCGCCTAAGGTATGATGGGGACAAAGGGAAAGAAATATGGAGCACACCCTGCCTTTTTGTGGAAAGTGTCCAAAAAACCCTCTGCTGTTTGCATTAGTGACAATGGATTTACTTCAAAATTGTAATGTGGGATGCAGCTGAGCTGCTGTGGGTGAATTCTTCCTGTCAGCTAAACTGTTTTGTATATTAGGTTCACCTTTAAGCCAATCCACTTGTGGTCCATTTCCTCTGTTACTTGGTTTAAGGTTGAGGGCAAAGATAAAATCAGCTTAGAGAGGAAGTTGGCAATCTGGTAAATAGCTTTGGCTTTTCTCTTTTAAGCAATAGAAGAGATACCAAGGGTCAAAGCAGTGAGTAATGCTTCTCTAGGAAAACAGGTTAACTGCTTTTATCTCAGATGGTCTTGAATATTCAAAATTGCCAACCAGATGGAATAGCCTACATACAGGAAGGACTGACCTCTCTACCTGTCTGAAGTTCTGAGCAGCAGAACACAAGCTTTTCTGGGCTGGGTGGTAGCAAGGCTCAGGGAGGCCAGTGGATGTTTCTCTGCAGAAAAAACAAAGGGGGCTTTTCTTTTTTTCATGGAAAATCTCTTATGAAAGATGAACAGAATAGAAAGAAAACATATGTTGATGAGTATATGAATAGAGAGGGAAAAAGACTGATTCTTTTGTATTATTTAATTAGCATAATGCTTTTTTCTGTACCTCATTATTCGAATAATTGGCCTATTTTATATATTTTTACTTTTTTTAATACAGAATAACTTATTGTATAAATTTAATTTTTTTAAGTCCCCTCTTACATAAAGTCAATCCCAACTAGTTTGGTTCTATTAAGGAATTAACTAATTAACATATTGATACATTTTAAAAACTACTGAGAGTAGTGTATGTCAGTCACTGTGCTAGGTACTGTCAGACAGGAACTCATAACTTTTTCTCCACTAAATTCTTGTACTTTTAAGATATAGTCATAATCATGTGATTGTAAGTTTTTATTTTGTTTGCAATTGTACCGTACATACTGGTAGGCTTTCCAACTAAATTTTAATTTCTGAGCTTTTAGTGTTTAATACTTTTATTAAATTTCCTATGACAATTAAAACAGGGTAAAACATATAGTAGATACTCAGTTAAGACTTTTTGATTGATTGTCCCTTTGGGTCAACTTTGAGAGTATTCTCTATGTGTAGAGTTACAATGACTGTATCTGTGCCTCCAGGCTATTTCTTTCTTTGCTCTCTCTTCTCTTTCAACCTGAGCTCTGATCATAGCTTCAGATGGGAAAGATGTTAGAACAGTTCTGCCTGGAGAATTGGGAATTTTAAGAAAACTCAGCAGATAAGTAAGAGAAAAAGACCTGAGCATGTCTGAGCTAAGATCAGGAGGGAAGTAGCACAAATGGGGGATGTACAGGCAAGTGAACAATATCATCTTCTTCCAGATGTCCACCCTTGATGCCCCATCTTGATAAGTGGCAACCCTAGAATCATTGATTCTTCTCATTCACTCTCACAGTATGGCCAACAATCTCAACAGTATGACAAGTCACATCACTACCTTCCTCATATATCCCCCAAAGCAATCATTGAACACCACTCTATTTCAAACCACCATTTGGTCCCCTTCAGTCACACTGTCTTCCTGCTCTTCCTTGAGCACAGCAGTGTTATTCACACACCTAGATGTTTGCCCTTGCTGTTTCCTCTGTCCCAAATGCTTTCTCCCTGGATTTTCAACTGGCTCTATCGCTCACTTCATTTAGTTCTCTGACCCAATTTTACCTCCGTTGGTAGGTCTTGCTTGTTCGCACGTTTGAATATAGGCCCAGTATTCTCTTTCTCTTTACCCTACTGCTTTTAAGATTTGTAACACTTATCACCTGAGAGTCTATGTTTTCTTTAATTTTTTCCTTAGAATTTTTCTCTACTTGAATATAAATTAAGGAAGATAGATTTTTTTTTTTCTTTTACCGCAGCATGAGTATTACTGGCATGTAGTAGGTACTAAATAAGATTTGCTTAATGCATAAATAAAGAAAGTAACAAATTCTACAGCTATTTCTGTGGGTAGGTGTTCAGTGCTAGTTCAATGGCCTTGATTTCCTCCACACTATTTCTGTTCACTGAATTTGACCTAGTGTTAAAGACTTTTTAGAGTCAGGGTCTCCTTTGGGTAACCCCTAGATTATGTATGGGGGACACAATCTACTCAAACGTGACAGAAATAAAGAAATTGCTAAATCACAAGGTAGAATATCATAGGATTATAGCCAAACACTCTTAGTTGTCTTAATTGACAAGTAACAAATGAGGGTCCATAAAGAATAATAGCTGGAAATACTTGCATGAGCTGGGTTGTTTGTCAATAATTTTTATGTATATTAAGTCATTTGATCTTTACCTTTGTGAGATAGGTATTATTATGTTTTATGCTTTCTGGATGAGGAATGAAGTCTCAGGCACAATTACCCAATGCCTCTCAGCTATCAACAGAGCCTGAATTCAAAGCCAGATCTCATGATGCTCACTTAAGTAAAGTTTAATGTTTTAATTCCTTGGGGGCAGAATGTTTTAGTCTAAAGAAATGGCTGTGCAGATAAATCCATACCAACTTTGCTAATTACTAGCTGAATAAATCACTTATATTCTAAGAACCTTATTCTTTATTTCTGTACAATAGATATTATACTATCCACTTCATATCATTCAGAGGAGTGAGGAATCATGTAGTAAGTGCCTAGCACAGTGCCTGGCACATGTAAATGCTCAATAAAATACTAACTTTAACCCAACCCTTTGGTCCCAGTTTTGAATACTATAGTATCACAATTACCTTTTTTCTAGGAAAAAAAATCATTCCACAGACATCTGGGGATCTAAGGGAACTGTGGAGTCATCTTACCCTTAATATCTGCTAAAATATAGACATGATTTTTTTAGAACTTAATTTTGAATTTGTTTTTTACAAATTGTTGTGGTAGTTAATGGAAGATACAGATCATCAGTTTTGGGAAAGGCTAACCCTCCAACTGGTATCAACAGTCCAGTGAATCATTCAACACACTTTATTTTCAATATAATCACTGAAGAGAAAATGGAAGCTTGTCATTTTTCTTTTAAATCTATGCACATTGCTGAGTTTTCCATGGGCTTGCTGTGCATATATGACTTTTAAAATAAAAATACTATTTGTGTGAAGAGAATGATCAAGGTAGACCGCAGCAGAGTGTCCCTGCAGTAGTTTGGGATGTCAGTAATTCTTAAGTTAAAAGAAATGCTTTCACGATTCAATAGGATACCTTTAATTTTACATTTATTGTCGTTTTTCATTTACTTTCCTGTTTTGGGAACATTTACCAACTGTGCTGATCAGACTGTGTTTGATTCCTATAGAGAAATGGTCTCTCTTAAAATACGTGATCCAAGAGGAAAACAGAAGGATTTTGTATTTTGATTTCAAAGTATTTGAAAACTTGATTGTTTATCTACTGTGAGCTTTTGTATTTCATTATTATAGACTGCTCACTGAAAAGACTACTTCGTGTAATTTTTTTCTAAGAGTCTTAAGGAAGCAAATTTAGAGTACTTTTCTAAAAGAAACAGTCATACATAGTTAATATAAAGAAATCAATTGGGTCTATTCGTCCCTCCTTATTACAATATATTTGATCTTGGAAGTAAAAACAAGAAGTTTCTTTGAAGTTAATTAACAAAACCTCTTAACTATATTTATGGTATAATTAGACATGTCTTTGGTACCTACTGTAACTATCATACCCCTGGGGTACCCCACAAATAAGTTGGAATAGGACTTTTCAACCCAGAGAATATCAATATGAAATGTATGATTCTCACATGCATGGTCCTAGAATATTATCCTTTGACTTCTGAATTTTATGAAGTTGAAGATACTCTAAATAGATCATTGTAAGTATTTATATATAATAAATATCCAGATGAAGTTTGTCTTTATTGAAATATAATAAACAATTAGTTGCTCGTATTTACATTGTACCATTCAATGAGTTTTTTTTTCCAATTATAGTTGGCATACAATAATATATCAGTTTCAGTTGTATAGCACAGTGATCAGAGATCCACATAACTCACAAAGTGAACATCCCACTAAATCTAATACCCCTCTTCCCCCTTACATATTACAACATTATTAACCATCTTTCCCAAGCTATACTATACATCTCCATGTCTATTCTGCAATTATCCATTTGTACCTCTTAATCTCTTTGTCTTTTTGTCTCCCAACCCCCCTCCTATCTAGTGTCCCTCTAACTAGGCTCTGTATCTACGAGTTTATTTCCGCTTTTGTTGTTTTTTGTTAATTTTGCTCTTTAGATTCCACTTGTACATGAAATCATACAGTATTTGTCTTTATCCAACTCATTTCATTCAAGGCAATATCTTTTTCCACAGATTGTTTTGTTTTTTGGTGTTTTTTTTTATCAGCTTGCCTGAAATGATGGGAAACTATCACTAATAAGCCAATTGTTTGTAGTTGAAATCTTCAAGGTAAAATAATTCATCTTGGAAAGGGCCAATAAACCTGTCCATTTACAAGAATCCCATGAGAACATGGCCCAAAAGAGAGAAATGCATTTTCAAACTCTTGGGCAGTAAGAAGTGTCAAAATCAAGTACAAATAGGACATTCCAGAAACATCAAAGGACAAGGAGAATAAACAGGTGTAGTGATGTGATGCAAATAATACATTTCAGTGGCAGAAACGAAGAACCGTTTTTTAAATTGGCATTTGTAGATTGGTCTTGCCAGCATTTCCAAGCTGATGTAGCAGGGAAAAAAAATCATCACTTTTATCTGTGATTCTGTTGACTAGTGCTTTCTAAAGTCTCGGAGGTATATCACACTGGGAAAATTGAATCAACTCAATAGCTCTCAAAACTGAATTTTTCATCACTCAACTTTGCTGAGTTGTACTGTAATTCTGATTCCCACAGACATTTCTTGGCTTGAGAGAAGACATCTGTGTCACTAAGGCACAAGTATATCATCCAATGAATTCAGGGCACTCATCAACGTATAGCACTGAGAGAAAAGTATATAATAACCAAGACCTGGACTTTAACTGAAGCCATCTGAAAGCAGATCTAAAATGAAAACTTCTGAAATGTATTATTTAAGGCAGGGGTCCCCAACCCCCAGGGCTGCAGACCAGGACCAGTCTATGGACTGTTAATAACATCAGTGGTAATTATTAGGCAGGTGAGCGAGTGAAGCTTCATCTGTATTTGCAGCCGCTCCCCAGCACTAGCATCACTGCCTCAGCTCCACCTCAGATCATCAGGCGTTGGATTCTCACAGGAGCACCGTTGCCTGGTGCCAAAAAGGTTGGGGACCACTGATTTAAGGCACCTTAAATTCCGTAGGAATCCATGGGATAAGAAATCCCTGGGTATAGCGCTCAAAGATTCTACAAATATTCTCTCTCTCTATAAGCATGCTTTGCACAGTGCCGTGCAGTGAAAGCAGAGCAGAAGGACATAGAGTTACAGTGTCATATGCGATCGTCATTCTCAGTAGCTACTCTGCAGTGTTTAGGTCCAGCCATTTTCCTTTCCTGATATTTTTCATGGTTGCTTCTTGATGGTGGTGGTTTTCTGTGTGTCAAGCTTTGAGTAATTTATTCTTACATCACTCTCCTCCCTTTTCTTGTTTATTTATCACAAAGATTGCAAAGCTCAGTGACATTTGACTCTGATCTTTTGCTGGCTGGGTCATGGAATGTAGAAAGCATGTATGTATCATTAAGTACAACTCTGAGTGATGGTCATGGCCTCATGTCAAATCACAAGGTCAGCCTCTCTCATTATGTCATATCACATCATGCTTGACATGGACACACTGCTCAATTCTGAGTGGGAGTAATCGGAAAGCAAGCCCTCTCAGCAGTCTGAGCAATGCTTTCAGGAAAAGGAAATAGAGAAGATTGACCTCTCCATTTTCAATGACCCATTTTGGAAGTTGTGCATATAATGATATTTATATTTCAATGAAAAAACAAAGCATCTGTATAAAATAGGAGTTTTCTTTCTGTATTTTTCTCACAATGGTGAGGCAAATGCCTCTCCTGTGTTTGTTACTGTTGTTGGCAAGATCGAATTCCTGGAACTAAGTATTAATCTAAAGGATTCTGTTGATGGAATGAACTACGTGATAGTTATTAGGAATTCGTAATGTGACAGTCAAACTAAGGCTATTCAGGAAAGCTAGACTTGGCTATTGAATGGTTATTTCTGCAAAGTGTCTCCACTGTAAAATTAATCCACCTGATACATTAGGTTTCTGTTGCCTGTTAAATCTGGAGTGCAAATTCATAGCCTGCCGCACTGAATACATACTTTTGGCTTTTAATCTTGCCTTGAATATGAACTCTTAGCTCCTGAATATAAGTCCTTGGATGCCCTCTACATTTACTCCTCCATCTTTACAGCTTTTTTCCCCATCAGAAGATAGTAAAAAGGAACAAGCAATCTGAACGGAACAAGATTCTTGAAAATTCATTAACATAGTTCATATTATCTAAATAGTTCCTTTTGTTGCACCCCAATAATACCCAGGAACCTGCAAGAGAGAGATGGGTGTGTTTCTCTCCCGTCATTAGATTCTGAAGCTTTCACCAGTGGAGAGGTATATCAGCTTTCAGGAATGTGGAAATTATCATCTGCCTCCCTGGTAAACTCAGGGAGTTAGGTGGAGGTCTTACTGTGGTCATCAACAGAATTAACTTTAATGTACACTGTGAAGCTAGTAAAGTTTCTTTAGTGTTTGTTCAGTAGCCTTTCTGCTTATTTTAGATATTTAGTGTTCTTCTTTATGCTTCTCTTTCATTCTCTACCAAAACTTCCTCTTCTAGCTATGCCCAACAACTTAATGTGCTATTATTCCCAAGTGATTTAATAAGAACCAAAACTTTAAACTCGGAATGATGTAATGGTCATTGGCAAAGTGAGGGATGTGTTAGGAAACAGTAGACTTAATTAGACCAGTTAACCTTGAAATTGTAAATATGTTCGAATTGCGTGTTCTATTTTTATGTAAATTTAGCCCTGGTATAACATTACCCTAAAGTATTTACATTGCCATCATTTAATAGGATTTATCACACACTGGCAGAATGCTACTGTGAAAAAGACTTCATTATTTAGGTTGATTACAGATTCAGCTTGGGTGTGTCATTACTGCTTAGAAAGCTAATACAAACTTAGGCTACATTCATAAAACATTGTTTCTTGATCAAGGGCAGTAATATTGTTTCTGTTCTTGGTGCTGATCCTAATATAGCTGGAATATTGAGTTCACTTCTAGATACCATTTCTTATGATTGTGTATTGGAACATTTCAGTTGGATTACAAATAAAAGATCAAATTTATACATTATATGCACACAGAGATGTTGTTTAACCTTTAAGGATGTTGTAAGTTTTACTAAAAGGGATCAAATGATCATGACAAAGTATTTCTGATGCAAGGTAAGAGGTAGGTTGGAGTAATGTTGAATTAGGGTAAGAATGAGGAGAAAATAAACTTGTAGTGAGCACGGGGTGTGCCTGGGTGATGTTGGGGTGAGCACAGGGTAAGTTCTGGGCAAGTTTAGGGTATTAAAGGGATGGGAAGAATCCATCAATGAGTCTAGGGAAGCCCAAGAAACACTCTCAAGCTTGTACAGCAGACTGATATACCCTAGTGGATGTAGGGCACAGGTCATGCTAGTCAACATAACAACACCTCAAGACATACTCAGCTTAACAACAGACACAATCAACTTTAGCAGGCTACACCTGAACTTTTTCACTCTATTCTTTCATCTGAGCATGTCCTATGCCTGAACCCTCACTAAATCCTCAGATATAGACAGGGAGTTGAATAAGATGTTAATAAGCCAAGTTACCCAAGGAATAATTGCATAGAATTACAAAGAATTACAACTGGAGGTTTGTCATTTGGGAAGCCACAGTTCTTGTCATCTAATAGTTGAAATGAGGGGCATAATGTGGAAAGAATAGCCATCTTGGTCTTCGTTTCATAAGATAGCAGAGTTAGAATGGGCACATGGAATTGAGTGGAAAATATTTGAGAAAAGCTTTCTAACAATGAGGGCTATGCATTGATGATATGGGCACCTTTATCACCAGGGGTGTGCCCATTTCTACAGGTGCTCAAGAAGAGGCTGCCTTGAATGGGGAATGCCATCAGAGGATATTCTAAGGTCCTTTCTGAGACTGTAGCTCTGAGCAACTTTGATTTTTTCAACTATTTCAATTCCAAGGTATCTCCTTTTGAAGAGATTGCCGAGTTTTCTCTTGAAGTAAAAACAAAGTAAAAAAGTTAATGTCTCTAAAGCATCCAGCACACACCTCTTTTCCCTGATCACTATCTTCCCTTGACTCTTTAAGAAAACATGTTGGGGCGGGGGCAGGGGGGAGGACGGATGAGTAATTGAATAGGATGTGCTGACTAATACAGAAGTATTTCTGTTGGATGAGAAATATTCAGCTAGAAAAAGGAAGATTTATAATATGACTAACAAACACATTTTATCGAATATTCTCATTTTATGTTCTCCAAACTATTGCTGACCATCATTTCTTTGTAATTCTATTTTTGCTCATTTTTAAAAAGCAGTGTGAGGCTCCAGTTGCTAAGCCAGGAAGGCTCTTTTTTCACTGGCAGCATCTTCCCTTGTTGGCAGAATCCACAAGCAATTGCTTTGATGGTTTTTGGAGTTACATTTGGTATCTGTCATAGTTCATGCAAAGATAAGCTGATTGGGTTGTCTGGTTGGTCCCAGATGCTTTTGGCTTTAATGCTCCATCAATTCTCTTTGAAAATGAAGTCCTGGGCCAATCTCTTCTCTCAAGGGACATTTGCAGATGACTTGTTCATGATCAAAAGGTAACATAATTTTCTGATGTCCATATGCTTTCTCTGGAATTTCTTTTGGTGTTCTGAAAACTGGTGTTTTTTAATAAGTGGACAACAGATTGTCATTTAGGAAAAGTCTAAACTTCAGAAGTGTTTCCGCAAGAGTTCCTGCAAGTGGGAGTCAAGATGTCTGAACTGGTTTCTAAGGATTCCAGGGAGTGAGTTCTAGATCATAGAGCTATAAAATTACCCTCCACAAAGACTGAACATTGGATTTATGGTTTACTATTGTATCGTAATTATAGTAAGTGAGGATTTATAGAGTAGAAAGTATCCCCGTTTTCCAGTTTTTTTTTTTATTCTTAAAAGTAACAACTGATTCACATATTTTCTCCCAAACTTACAATCATTCTGTTACAAAGAAGTTCAAGGGGCTAGATAAATTAGTGATGTGATCATATACATTACATCATAGATTTGTTGGAACTAAAGCTTTAGAAATTGACAAAAAAAATCCAAGTGACATCTTTGAACTCCATCTTGCATCCCGTCTGCTACAAGCTTCTCTTTAGGGTCAAGCGTGAAAGACAGATGAAGATACTTCTGTTTTCTATGTTTGTTTTCCAGGAAGGACTCATCTAACCAGAGGAGAGAATATCAAGGTTGAGCAGCAGGAGAGCTCTGGGAGCCACAGTCTTTGCTTTCTTGAGGAGGTCTCAGGAGAACACTCTGGCACATAAATAATGGGCTTATTTTAGTTGAGCTTCTGAGTCTCATTTTTTCTTTTCACCTCCAAACAAGCCTTTTAAAAGCTTTTTTGGGGGGGAAAGAGATGTTTGAAACTAGCTCTGTGTACAGTCCTGATTGAAGTGGTTCTCACCTCGTATGTGAAGAAGGAGAAATGACAAAATCTCTAATTAGAAAGTTGTTTTTTTTTTTTTGTTTTTTTAAATAAGAAAACCACATAAATCTCTGCAGGAATGCTTTTATTTATGTAAGGGAGAACGATGAAGGTGGCAATGCAAATTCATAATGCTTTTGGATGATGTCAGGGAACAAATAATTCTTTCAGCTTTTTCTAGTTTAAACAAAAACAATTGGAGTTCTATGAAAAACTCAGGAGTAGAAACGGTGAGAACAAGGAGCCATCTGTCAGCTACCTGATCTTTTCGCTCATCTAGTCATAGCTCAACCTCTGCCTTCCAGAGTTGTAAGCGTTCTAGACATTGTTTGAAAAGATATGTGTGTCCTGTATGCAGCCTTCATCAAGAAGCAAGCTACTTACTGGACTGAAATAGATTAAATTTAGATAGTATTTTTAGAAAGGATTTATTTCAACAAACCTGATATTACTACCCTTATTTTACAGACAAAGTAATTGAGGCTGGATAAATTGCCTAAGCGTATACAGTTGGTAAATACGAGAGATGGGATTTAACTCAAATTGACCCCAAGCTGACTCTAAAATCTAGCTTTTCCCAGTGCCCCTGTGTTCTTTCTTGTGGACAAGATAAATTGCCATCTAGCCATCATAATTGTTCTCTCTCTCAGCAGGTTCCATTTATACTTGACTTTTTGTTGTTTAAGTGTGAACTTGAGAAAGCTTCCTAACAGTAACCTATTTTGCTTCTCAGAGATATATACCATCACAGAAATAATTTAAAAGGTTCAAATGTAAGAAAACTAGGTGTTACTTCCATATATCTAATTTCTATGGATATCTCTGTCTGGATATTCTATAGGAACCTCAAATTCAAGAAGTCAAAAACTAAAGAAATTTACCTCTCCACTCTGCTATTTGTTTTTTTTTCCTCTCTATTTCTGTGAGTGTCACAAACTTCCACCCAATCTGCTAAGCTCTAAACTCAAGTTTTATCCTAGGTGTCTATTCTTTAACTTTCTCATCTGTTTCCTCTTGTCATTTCTATAACTAGTGCTTTATTTCAAGGCTTTTACCTTGTCTCCCCTGGATTATTCAATGTCATACTGCTGGTCTCCCCATGTGCAGTCTTGTACCTCCTCTATCCAAATTCTCCACTGCCACTAGAGAGAGCTTTCTACAAAGAAGTAATGTGATGTTTTATTCCCTTGTTCAAAACCCTCAAGACTCTAAACATTTTAGCATGGCATACAAGGTCATCCATGGTCTTGTCTTACTATTTCCAGCTTTCTATTGCATCATATGCTTCTGACATCCCATTCTGAAAGCAAACACATCTACTTATAATTCTCTAAATTTGTCATTTTCTTTATTTTTTCTAATATGGCTTATTCTGGTATGCCCTTTCCATCCTCCCCATATGTTTACATAGTAGTAGATACCTACTCGTCTTTCAAGAATAAAGTCCTTCTCAAAGCCGTACTGATAGATGTATCTCTATCCAAGCATTCTCCTTTCTGCCTCTTCTCTGTATTCAGATATCTATCATTGCAAGTATAACTTATTCCTTCTTTACTTTTCTATATTCCTTGACTAGACTGTAAGTCCCTGATGACAAGGTTTGTCTTATTCCTCTTGGCAGCACCAGGATCCAGCTCATAGTCAGTTCTCAGAGGCTTTGTTGAAACTAATAGAGAGTGAAAGCAAAACCTCAAATCTGGACTCTCAAGGATATCAAATTGGCAATAATCTAAAGGAATAGATCAATAATTAACTGAATAATTTGGACCCTACATATTTTACATTTATTTTAGTCAAGAAGCTTTTTGTAGGAGAATCTAAAATATATTTATACGACAAAATATACTCTGAAGTTCCCTTTCCAAGTAGCTTTACCTGAATTGTTATTTCTATGAATGTGCTTACTTGTGGGTCTAGGAGAAAATTGGTTAGCCTAGAGCAGTGGAAAAAAACAAAAAAGAACATTTCTGCTAAAGTGGATGAGATATTATCTGAATAAGAACTTGGTTCAAATTACTGTAGTTGATAAACATATTTTCTCATGTTCATTATGAAATTATATAACATGAACCAATGTAATGGCAAGCACCTCAGAAAATTAGAAATACTTCATTAAATAAATGAGATACAATTAAAGAAAAACATTTTAGAAAAATCAAGCTTCATCTAAAAACTGGTGAGCTGAATTGTCTGTATTTACATGTGTTCATAATTTATTTTCCCCAACTCTGTATTTAGCTCATTTGAAAATCATCTATGAGTTGCAGCTGTTGCCTAAGACATCAGAGTTTCTATATTCTGAGATAATAAGAATCAATTTGGATTCCAATGCCCCAAAACGTAATCAACTTCATATAAACTTCATCGCTTAAAGGCAGTGTGGTAATTGAGAATGTATGGTTATAAAGTGTCTGAGAAGTAATGCTATTATTCTCTTTTCCTTTGTTTCTTTGTACACTACTCTGTTTTGAGTGCATCTTTTACAGTCCACTATTGGATAATCTATTTTTTTCTTTAGATCCATCTTTATATGATTGGAATAGGAACATATAGACTCACAAATGACAATGTTTTTTTAACTGGAAAAAAGTAGATTCAATAAAACGACATCATAAACACCATTTTCCCCATGACTTTTCCATATCTGGGATTCAGGAATGAGATGCTAAAGACTGAAGTACATGTGCATCCATGGTAATGGAGGATGAGTTATAGCACTCAGATGTGAAGACATCTTACCCCGTGTATGGCTTTATAAATGTTAATAAATGGTTCTCAGGCATTGTTAGAAGCATATTTATCTAGCTCAGTCTTTCAAAGTAAATTTGACCCAATCTATATTTGCAAACATTTACTGATGGTGGTGACAGCACCCCAATGATGTGTACTTCCTTAATTGTTCACATATACATGAGTATACTCAGCACACATTTTTTTTCTCGTTGTTTTCTTTTTATTTGTCTTTTAGTTATTTTCTTTTCTCTTTTTCCATTTACTCAAATCACATCTGGATACTGACCAAGTATTGAACTTCTCAGTTTTCCGCCTATGACCAGACCATCTGTCATTTAAGGTAGAAAGTTATTTTGATTTTGAAAATCCTTTCTCTTCACACTTTCTTTTCTCTTCTTCATACTACTTTTCTTTCTTCTCCCTGAAGTTGTAAATGTTATCAATTATTGAGCAGATATTATGTGCTAGACCCTGGACTTGTCATAACATATATATTATTACATCTATTTACAAAACCACCCTATGAACTAGAATGAATTCCCTGAGAAAAATAGAGTCCAGAGTAACTTCCCTAAAAGTTTTGAGCTAGTAAGAAGATGAGCCATAAACAGAATCCAGTTATGTCTGACTCAAAGTCCATTCTCTTTTATTACTTTTTATTTATTTAATATATTTTAAATTTAATTTACAGGTTGCGAAAGTTTTGGAAATCGAGACAATGAAGTTGTTATGAATTTGTTTTTGTGTTTTTTGTTTTTTTTTTTTAAAGTAGATATAACATCTCTAATGCTGGTTTGGCTTTCAGAGAGATTACTTTTCCGAGTGCATGTGTTGAAAAGTAGGGAGGGAATGCACATGTAAGAGTGATTATTTTCAGAATTCAATTGAATGCTTATACTTTCATAATTAAAACAATAATAGGAATATGAAATATTTTGACAGCACTTAGTTTTTTTTAGAGCCATAGATCCTTTAATAAGGAATCTATTTAATAGAAACCTTTACAAATTGAACAAATGCAGAGCTCTCTCTCCCAGTCTGCCTAGAATGTCAACCATCTGCACTCAGAGTTTGAATGATGGGGCTGTCATTTAGGTTGGTATTTGAAATCAAACTATTGCTGTGAATTTCTAAATTGCAAAGTGAGGAGAGAATGGTTGGTTTATCAGGAAGATATGGAAATTATCTTCAAATTCTTCCCCCTAAATGTCCCTAGTTTTCAGTAATACCAGATCACTTTTTAATCTGACTGAAAAATAAAATAATTTCCTTTTTTAAATGAGCAAATGTTTGCTCATAATTTAGTGTGTATTTAACTCTGTACTTGATGTATGGAGAATATAAATATAGCCTGAGATATGATTCTCTACCTTAACAGCTCTACAATGTAGTCAGGCTTGCAGTATATTGTTGAAATAAATGTGTATCAGTTTCAGCAGATTTTGAAGATGAGAAAGAGGAAAACCTCAGGTGTAAACTCCACAGGTGAAGATCTTTTTATTCTGTGAGAAATTTTCATTGAGATACTTTTGTTTAATTAGAGCAACACTCACATACCCTCAAACAGAAATTAAAAGGCTGATGTAAAGATGATGGTTACCAAGTCTAGTGTGTGGTACCAACTTATCAAGTACTTTAGGTTGCAGTATTATAAGGACATGTTCAGTCTAGAAAAAAACTAAAAGGTTCCTGAGTAGGTGGATACTTCAAGTGTCATTTAAATATTCTTAGTATTGTTGAAAGAATATATAGGTGTGTGGTATTTGTGGAGCAGGGAAACACAAATAAGATAGAGAATTGCCTATGGGGATATATATGCAAAAAGTGTCTTAACACTATCATTAAAGACAATCAAGAGTGTCACCTTCTAACTTTTCACCTTAAAACTATGTATAGATTCATAATGAGAGTTAGATCTTAGATTTTTCACTTTCCCTATAATTACTAGGTAAACCCATGTTAGCTTGTTGATTGTCTTACCAATTTACGTTAGATATTAAATAAAGTATTAAGATATAGTTGTTTTGCTAATGAGAAAGAGAAGGGAATTATATGTCATTTTACAATGTTGAGGGTATTTGGTTTGAAAAGCCTTCTGTGAAAACTTCCTACTATTGAATTGATACATCACACTTCCATGAATCATGAGGTCAATACATGTTCCAAATACCTGGTAAGTGAGAGTGGTCTCTGTCCTTCTGTCTTCATGACTCCAGAAGAGAAGAACTAAGGGAGAAGTTTTTCTTATATGGATGAAATGTATGTTGGCAATTGCAGTTTCCACTCAGTCAAGTTCAGTTAAGCATTTGGATGCAGCCTTGAGATGATTTTGCAAAAAATTAAAATTCTTAGAGTAGATTCTCAACAAACTGTATTTTATTTCAAATGTGTTAGCTCTGTGATAGGAAATCGAATAATCTGATCTTTTTCATCCTTTTGTAAAAGAGGAAGCATTATATATGACATCTTGGTTTTTGCCGACGAGGTAAAACTTTCTGAAATCTGGTTAATGCTCTCTTGATTTGCCATGTTATACACATAAAGATCAGTTTGCTAGGCAATTGTGAAATATGCTAGTCTCATTTTTGATTACTAATAAATTAGATATATGTATGGATGGACTAAGTAGTCTAAAACAAAAACTAGTTTTTTTTTCTTTAGCTAACCTAATTGCTATTTTTCCTAGGAAAATGTATTGTGTGATGATTTCTAAGTTAAACGTAATGATACACACACACACACACACACATATTTTCCCCCTCATTTCAAAAAGTTTATAGCTTCTAGGATTGTGTAAACATAAGAGAAAGACCACAATGTATATTAAAAACAATTTTAGAAGAAAAATTTGAGTCAATTCATTTTTAAGACAGAGAAGGATAAGATGATCGTAAATATAGGTAAATTAGATCTCTTAAAGTAACAATCTTGGTCCTAATCTCATTTCCTTTTATATCTTTATTTAAAAAACGGCACTTAAATATTTCTGCTTGCTTTCTTCCCTTGCTCTTGTTATCCTCATTAACCAAGTTAATCGGAAATTAATTCCTCTAATCTCTTTTGCAGCATTTTTTCAATCTTTTGATTACGTTTTTGTTTTCCTTTGCTACAATTAAATCTAGGCCTGTACTTCCTCATGCTTAGATTATTGCTTTGTTCTCTAAAATAGTATCTTTCCCACTAATATTGTTCCCTTATAGGTCATATTTTATATAGTTGCCAGATTAATCTTCTAAATGTACAGTGTTCACTAAGTCCTCTTTTGCAAAAGTAAATATTCTTTTATGCTCAATTATAATAGCAATTTGTACCTTAATGGTAAAGACCCACTTCCTTTTCCTAGTATACATGGTGTTCTACCATTTCCCTTCATTCTGCATATTCCCAACCATACGCTCACTTTAACCTTTTCCTGGATTCTATGCTATAGCCAGAATGGTTTAACAGCCATAGTATAGCAAATCTTCTAATGTGTTGTTTATCCACTCTCCACTCCCAGCCCTCCATTTTGTACTAGCTTCATTTAATTCTATCCAGATCTAAGGTTCAGTGCAAGTTCTACCTCCTTTATAAATTTTGATGAGATTATTTTGTGATGTTTTTGTCTACCTCTGGACTTTCATAGCACTTATATCCATACAACTTAGTTGAGAGAGTGCCTGTGTTCATATATATGTATATATATGCTTGTGTGTGCATATTTATATATGCGCACACACATATATACATTTAAACATATTCATTCCTCTCTCATATATATAATAGATATTTAGGTTAAGGGTCAGGCTTCCTGGATTTTCATTCTAGTTTTGCTATTTACAAGTCATATGATCTTGGATGAATTACCTGTTTCCTGAACTTCAGTTTTTTCATCTATAAAATAAAATACAAAGAGTAATTACCTTTATTAGTTTCCTAGGGCTGCAGTAACAGGTATCACAAACTTGGTGGCTTAAGACAACAGAAATTTATTCTCTCACAATTCTGGATGCTGGGTCTGAAGTCAAGATGTTGGCAGGGTCATGCTCTCTCTGGAGGCTCTAGGGCAGGGTGTGTCTTTGCCTCTGGGAGTTTCTGGTGGTTGCTGGCACTCCCAGACATTAGACACATCATTCCAATCTTTGTCTTTATATGGCATTCTCTTTGTGTCTGTGTTACTGTTTTCTTATAAGGATACAAGTCATAGGATTAGGGCCTATCCTAAACCAGTATGGCCTCATCTTCACTAATTACATCTGCAAAGTCTCTATTTCCAATAAGATCACATTCTGAGATTCAAGGAAGACATGAATTTTTGGAGGGACACTATTAAATCTAGCATACTACCTTAGAGTTGCTTTTAAAAATTTAGTAAGTCATGTAATATGTTTGATGAAGTGCATTGCTACATGGTTAAGTGCTCACAAATTTAGATATTGATATGATTATTACTACCATTACTATTTGACAAATTTCCTTGATATATCCAAAGGATTATGTATATGAAATTGGAAGGTTTAGCCTTTTTATTATACTTGTTCAAGATTTTTAAAAATCTGAGCCTCAAATATTTGTAAAGATAAACTAACCTCTATAAAAGACATTATTTATCAACTTCCCTTTCATCATGATATAGTTACATCAGCCAACAATTACTGTCAGAGTTCTTTCAGAATTCTCATGCCTGTTTTTGATAAAAACAAATTAACTCTATTAGAAACTCTTGACTGAGCACATGTTTATAAAAATATAGGTATGAAATATAGAAAAAGGACAAAATTTCAGAAGGATCATTGGGATGCTTGTAGTATGGTTACTTTCTTTTTTTTTTTTTCAGACCTATAACAATTGAGAGTTTAAAGTTTTGTCAAAACTACGTTAGGAGAAAAAATGTTAACATAGAAGTTAATAACACTAAAATGTATACTGATAATCAAATAACATTTAAAAAAGATAAATGTAGAACACTGGACAAAAATTAAAGGAGGCAAGAGAAACTCCAATGGGTTTAATCTGTATTTGGATCTGTGATGTATCTGGGATGAGATGGAAATTCGGACTAACTTTTGCTTTGTTATAATATAGTATATAGTATAGTTAAGTATAAACATTAGGAATTTAAGGACAATTATAATCTCACTGATAGGATGGATATTATAAAAAAAAAATGTGTTGGCAAGGTTGTGGAGAAATCAGAACCCTTATGCACTGTTGTCAGAAATGTAAAACGGTGTAGCTGCTATGGCAAACAGCAGGGTGTTCCTCCAAAAATTAAAAATAGAATTACCATGTGATCCAACAATATCACTTCTGGTATATATCTAAAAGAATTGACAGGGTCTTGAAGATGTACATCCTCATTTATAGCAGCATTATTCACATTAGCTAAAATGTGGAAGCAATCCTAGTGTCTGTTCACAGATGAATGGATAAGAAAAATGTGGGATATACAAAAAATAGAATATTAAATCTTAAAAAAGGAGGGAATATGTGACACAAGCTGTAACATGGACAATTCTTGAAGACATTATGCTAAGCGAAATAAGCCAGTTACAAAGAAGACAAGTACTGTATGATTCTACTTATATGAGGTACCTAGTCAAATTCATAGAGACAGAAATTAGAATGGTGGTTGCCAGGGGTTGGGGGAGAAGGGAGGATGGAGATATGCTGTTTAACAGGTATAGAATTTCAGTATTGCAGACAAAAAATACTGGAGATGAATGGTGGTGATGACTGAATAACAGTGCGAAATGGACTTAATACCACTGAACTAAAAGTGGTTAAGATGGCAAATTTTTATGTATATTTTACCACAATAAAAAACAAATGCGATAAAATGAAAAATTATTGTAAGAATAGATATATAATCTATGACATCCTACCAACAAAGGGAAAATATATTATTAATTCCAATAGAAGAAGTAAAAAGGAAGAATAAAAACAAAGAGAAAGGTCAATTAATAGAAGAAATATAGGATGATAGAAGTCGGTGAAATAAATACCAACACATTGTCAAATATGATATTCAAATACCCTGCTGTATGATACTGACAAAAGAAAGACCTAAAACAAAACCATGCAGAATATCCGAACATAAAGAGATGAAAAATAGTATATTAGGCAAGTATGAATTAAAAGAAAGCTGTGTCAAAATTAATATTAGACAAATAAAATTTAAGGCAAAAATCATGTATAGGAATAGAGATACTATATCTTAATAAAAAATCATCCACAAAGAATATAAAATAATTGTTTATTCAACAGTTATTTATTGAGTGTCTGCTAGGCGCTCAGTATTATTCTGGGTCCTGAGGAGGAAAAGAGAACAAAAAGTTAAAAATCTCTGCTCTCATGGACAGAATACAGGCAAATTTGAAAAATCTACAATTATAGTAGGAGATTTTATCACACCTCTATGAAATTGAGAGGTCAAGCATTTGAAAAACTAGAAGGATTTAGAATGTTTGAACAAGAAAACTAGCAAGCTTGATCTAAAATATATTTAAAATTTTATATCCCATTTTTACAGATATATATTCTTTTCAAGTGCCCATAGGACAAAAAGCTAATTAATTAGGAATGAATTCAACAAAAGTACTTATGATTCTATTGAGAAAAATATGAGATATTATTGAATAAGTTTTAAAAATCTGATTTAGTGCAAAGATATAAAATTGTTATGTATGGAGTCACTTAATGTGAAAAAATTGCATTTACTAACCTATAAATTTAATGCAATTTCTTTCTAAACCCCAAAAGGAATTTTGTTAGACAAACTGATACTAAATGTATATCGGAAAGCATAATGCCAAGTACAATTAAGGCAATTTGAAGGAAAGTGTGTAAGCAGGGATTCTACAGAGAAATAGAACCAATAGGGTATATACATAGTAAAAGATTTATTATAAGCAATTGGCTCATGCAGTTATGGAGGCTGAAAAGTCCTATAATCTTCCTTCTATAAGCTGAAGACACAGGAAAGCTAGTGGTGTAATTCCAGACCAAGTCTGAAGGCATGATTACCAGGGATAAATACTAGTCCAAGGGCATGAGATCAATGGGTCAGCTCAAGCAGGCAGACAGGAAACAGAAGAGGCAAACTCTGTTCTGGCCCTCAACGGATTAGATGATACTCACATTGGGGAGATGATCTGCTTTACTAAGTGCATTGATTCTGATGCTTATCTCATTTGGAAATAATCTCACAGATACACCTGGAAATAAAGTTTAATCTGGGCACCCCTTAGCCTAGTCAAGTCGGCACATAAAATTAACCATCACATTGAGGAACGTGGTGAGGGTTCTTCCCTATCAGACACCAAAACTAATTATAAAATATAGTAATCAAAACAGTGTGGAAAAAATGTGGCATTATTTCAGGTAATAAATTTAATAATGGAACAGAATATGAACCATTGAAATGTAAAGTATGACAAATGACAGAGGTGACATTATAAATCAGTGGAGAAAGATTGGGGCACTTAATAGTATTGAACAAAGATTATCTTTGTAGATAGAAAATAACATCAGGTTTTACCCCATATGTATAGGGATATGTGCCGGGAAAAACAAATGGGAAAACCAAATGTTTAAAACTTTCAGAAGAAAATATAGGCTATTGTATGAACCTATGGCAGACAAAAATTGTTTAGACTAGGTACAGTAAGCACAAATCCTAAATTTTACTACATTAGTACTACGAATATCTGTACAACTAACTATAGATGTCATTATAAGATGTCATATATTGGAGAGGCTTGAATGATTTACAACAGCATTTACAAAATAAAAATTAAAAAAAAACAAAACAAACCAGAAACTCAAGACAAAAAAAAAAAAGACAAAGTATATAAAAACAGGTAATTCACGGACAAAGAAAGCTGAATGGCCAAGTACTATAAGCAGACATTCTACCTTGTTGGTAATTAGAGAAATGCAAATAAAACCACAATGACATATAATTCCCATCAGACTAGCAAAAAGTACAAAGTCTTGTGATACCAAGAATTGTCAAGATAGTGGAGCAATGGGGCTACTGGTATGTGTATAAATTGATTCAGTCCCTTTATAGTGCTAATTGTTAAAGATGCCTCTTTTCTACAGCCAAGCACTTTCATGTCTAGGTTTAAACCCTAGAGGAACTCTCACATGTGTTCAAGTACACAGATTTTTCTCCCTCTCTGCAGCATTTAATTTTTTTGTTGTTCTTATTCAGAGGTTAAAATGAATTGACTAGAGCTATATGTATCAACTCAGACAAACCTTGGAAGTAGAAAAAAGCAAGTTTTAGAAAGTAACATATTTAGGGATACACACACACACACACACACACACACATATATGTATGTCTATGTATATATACATATCTAGAGGGATATCATTTATATAGAATTTGAAAATTATTAAATATTACTATATTGTTTGTAGATATATACATATGAGTGAAACTAAAATGCAGAGAAGTGGTTTAAGGCAAATTCCATATGGTAGTTAGTTCTGGGAAGAGAGAGGAAGGAGACAGGATTTGGGAGGATCACACAAGGTGATTTGACAGTATTTATGAAGTTTTTAGTTGTTTGATTTACTTTGTGCTGATTTGCTTTGTTTTAACATTTAAAGCAACATGGCAAAACAAAGACTGTTCAAGTTAGTTGGTAACTAGCATTTATTTTAGTCTTTTCTGCACATCCGAACTATTTTACAATAAAAATATATCATAAATTTATTTTAAAGCACTGACCTAAAATAAAATGATGAACAAGGCAAACTTTCAAGCTACATTCAAAAGTAGATCCAAGAGACTGGCTGAGTTTAAGAGTGCAAGTGAAAAAGTCTCATGGCATTTAACTAACTGCAAATCTGTAGAGATCAAAACTAAAATAAATGCAGTCAACTCAGTAGAAGGTAGATTTGGGGTCAAGAAAAGAAAGAATCTGGTTGTCCAAATTTGATGGGCTAATGGCAGGAAGTGACCTCCTTGTTCTCAGAAGTGTTCAAACAGAGTTGATGACTGCAGCCAATTTGGTGGGGATCATGGTGGTATTTTGAATATGAGTAAATGAAATGAGTATTACAGTCTCTTTCAACACCACTGATAAAAACGATCTTTTTTTTTTCTTTGCTGATTAAAAAGGAACTCCTTACAGGGTTTTAAGGTCATCTCTTTCCACCTAAACAATCATTATTCTGTCACTGTAAAAATTTTCTATATTCTTATTTTCAATGGTCTCAAATTTGGATCAGGCTTTATATCAGCCAAAAGTTATTCTTTCCTTTATGAGCAGATTGTTGGTTTAGAAAAGTTCAGTAAAATCATCACTATTTATTCAATAAAATTTAATAAGCGCTTACTGAGTACCACACTCTGTATTACTATGCTGCTACTCTCTAAGCTTTGTCTAAGTTATCTCCTTAGATTAGAAATAGTTTTTTAAAGTCAGGCATATTCAAGGTTTATTCATTTATACTATTCATCGATTGTTGAAATCAAGTTATTTAAAGGTATTACAAAATCAGTATCCATATTATTCCATTGCTTTAGAGGTAGAAATACACCATGTAACATTGCTTATAGCTTAACCTGCAATTTATTTTCCTATTTGTGTTAGAGAAGCAGCTGACCTTGGCCTCTGTCTCTAGAGATTACTTGAAAGAAACAAAGGCATGGTCTGCTAAGGTCACCCTAAAAACCCATTAAAAATTTATTAAAGACTTGAGTTAGTAGTAGGCAGATGGAAAATACAAGTATCCAAATAGAAAACAGAATATTGTGGTGCAGCAGGAAACATAGGTGTATAGACATGAAAAATCAATGGAAGTAACTTAAAAAGGTAATAAATCTCTCTTAAGGAGTACTGTCATGTTGTCTGAGCCTGCAACTATAAACTTTTATCTGATGAGTTAAAAGTTCCCTGCACTTTCATATCTAGTAAAAAATTAAGAGTATCTTTTTTAGTGATTGAGTGGTGGGATGGAGAATTTTTTCTAAGAAAAACAAAACTCATTTATTGAAGCCCTGTGTAATTGTTCTGATACTATCTTTGCTGCGGCACGTGCAGGGAGGGAACCATATAATTGTTTCTAGCTTTTATAAGCAAGGACACAATGAAGTGACCCGCTCACCATTTCCTCTTTAAATTCCATGATTCAGAAGGAGTATCTACTCCACAGCCTGTATCTCCAGATCACAGATACATAATTAGAGAGGTATTAGCTGCCTGTTTGAATCAGAAAATATATACACATGGTGGCTGGGTAAGGTGATGATGGTTGTGGTGGTGGTGGGGTGTCATGTGTACTAAAGAGTGAACTCTAAATAAGAAAGAGAAATAATTTTTGGAATATCTGAAAATTTAGTTCTTTTACACACAAGGTCGAAAAAGAAGTCTATTCGTTTTGCCTGATGGCATCAGTGGGTGTTTTTATTCCAGCCAAGGACTGCGAACACAATTTCTACTGGAAACAGTTTTAGAATTTGGATCTAAATGTGTAGCTAGAGCCTACAGGAGTGTGCTGTTTTTCAGGCTACCTGGGCCGTTTGTGTATACACTGGTGTCTGTCAATTTTTGGTACTGTGTTTGCCATGATGACTTACCTATTCAGAAAGCTACTACACTAAATACTTTTTTTGTTGTTGTTAGTGATTTGAAAATTTATTTTTATAAAATGTGATATCTTAAGAGAACTCGCCACTTCAGAACTATACTTTGTGTCTAAAATTTCCAGGTGGCTCCAAGCTGTTTCTAAATTGCTTTGAATCACAAAAAACTTGGTGGCTTTGAAAGTAATGGAGTGAAACCTTCCAAATAGGTTGACAAAATTGGCAGTACTTCAGAAAGAAGAAACCAAATGGAAAAATGTCCCTCTGGAAAATGTACTGCTCAGACAGTTGCAATATACTGGATTATGACAGGACCATACATATCAGGTTTTCCCTATATATCAAGGCCAGAGAGAGTACGTGTTTTGTGATCTTTTGTTACGAACCAAATTTGTATATTGACAGGTTTAATTTAGTTACATGGATATAATGGATTCATTATCCTTTCCTAGTCTGACAGTCATTTCCTAGTTTCCTACTCTGAAAATAACCTAGACATTTTTCCTTTAATATTATTAGAATTAGGCTGCTTGTAAATAAAAGATGTATTGGCTTTATGGGTACACATTGTTTTGGCAAATACATCTATGATTCTTAACTGAGATTTTGACACTGAAATGTAACAACTATATTTCTATTGTGTCCAGAAGTTATTCTAGACAAGCCAATGCTATAAAAAGGTACTTACTATTCTATCAATTTGTGACAGAAGATTTATCAAAGTTTTATTATCTTATATTGTGTTTTGTAATGTCATTTTCAAGAAACCTTTTTCCAGTTGATCTTAATATCATTAAAGGTAAGATAGATTTTCCAGTTATCTGATGATATTTAATATATCCCTCATGACTTGCTTTTTGAAGAGCAAAATTGCCAATTCTTTTTTACCTTCATATTTAAGGGGAAAACAAAAATACATATTTTGTTTCAATTCTTCAACAGCCCAGGAAGTCAAATAAATGATGGAGTGGTCTGGAATTGAATTTCTATCACTAAAATAAAATTTTGTAGAAATTTAACATTTTCCACTTCAGAGGATAGACAGATTCCATTGTAGTGTATAAAGTGCTTCATTTCTGTGTCTTTTTAAAAAAAATTTTTATGGCAGAAGGCGGAAGGAGGTGTGGTAGTGACAGCAGAGGATAGATATGATTTGACTTTGTCCCCAAGATGGCTAAAGAGTGTGATTGCCAGCTTTAGTTAGGAAAACTTACTTGAGTTTAGGGACTGGGAAAGGCCTCTGTATTTGAATACAAGTAAGCATGAAACATATTATTGATTTTTTTTTTTCCTATTTGTTCTTATTTACCTTTTTGAATTATATTTTTTAGTGTATACTAATAGACTTCACTATTCCCTCTGGTGGGTATCCAGAAGATAAACTCTATGAAAGCTTCCTCAAGTTTCTCCTCTTTCTTTTAAAGAGTAAGTTGCGTACGCGCGCACACACACACACACACACACATACATTAAATGCTATAGCAATGCTTACAGTAGATACATAGCCTCCTGCCTCTTACCTCCACTCCCAGAGTTCCAGAGGCAACGGCTTCTGGCTATTTGTAATTGCTTTGGGTGGTTATCTTCCCCTCATTAATAAATGTTTATGTACCTATTTCTAGATTTAGACATTAAGCTTCCTACTATGGTAAAAATATAGCTTAACTAACTTTCTATCACCTCTTTTCCCTCTTCCTGGTGTAGTTATTAAACTTTTCAGTTTCTTCGTTACTTTCAGATTTCAAACGGTATAATTAATCCTCTATGTCTCGTTTCACCAACTACAGAAAATATTTCTCTTGTGTGTGTTCATTTTTATAATCATAGTTGATTTATTATCTAAGGTCAAAAGGGAAAGTTCAAAACCAATTTAGTTAGCAATTGATAAATTCCATTCGGCTCTGCTAATGCCTTTGTAAATGTCGGCCTTCTCAGTGTGCTGATTTTCACATGGTGCTCCGTACATCACTGGGAGCATCTTCAGGGGTTTCACAAACAAAATGATCTTTTTCTTTTGCTATTCAGCAGATCATCCATCTTTTTGTGTGTTCGTGTCATACATTCGTATTTTTATTTAAGAATGAGATCATTTTCCAGGAGACTTGAGTTTTAGCTCAGCTTTTCTAGCAACTTGCTTTGTCGCTTGACTAAGTCATTTATGCCATCTGGGCATCAATTCAACAACAACAATAGCACCAAATAGTAAGAAGGGATTTGTATTAGTCTGTTCAGTCTGCCATTACAAAATACACAGATTTGGTGGCTTAAACACAGAAATTTATTTTTTCATAGTTCTGAAGACTAGAAGTCCAAAATCAAGGTGTCAACAGGGTTGGTTTCTTCTGAGGCCTCTCTCCTCTGCTTGTAGATGGCCACCTCTCACTGCGTCCTCACATGGTCTTCCCTCTGTACATGTATGTATCTTAACCTCCTCTTCTTCTAAGGACACCAGTCGTATTAGGTTAGGTCCCACACTAATCACCTTGTTTCAACTTAATTATCTCTTTAAAGACCCTATATCCAAGTACAGTCACATTGTGAGGTTTTCAACATATGAATTTTTCTTTTTTTGTGGCGGAGCAGGTGGGACATGATTCAGCCCACAACAGGATTGCTAATCTCAAATTCAGTTCGGCTCTAAAATTAAACGAATACTGATAATCAAGAAGCATGGAGTTAACATTTGTTTAATATTTACTATTTAACTTGTATGATGCAGAGCAGAATCACAGGTCTTTTCACTGTCTTATTTATATAATAGGTATTTCTGTCTCTAAAATTTTCCCCCTGGCTTGGATTCTCATTGTCAATCACAAATATTCATTCATGGATTAGCATAAAAAACCACATATAATGTTGGTTGGTGAAAATACAAACATGAACCAAGGATGACTGAAACCCAGCCCAGGTTTTTCCAACATCAAATAAATTCTTGGAATGAACATGTTGGAGGGGCAATGGATCGCAATTTCTTACTGTGAATATAAACAAGTGATTAAAGACTAACTTACCATATTTAACTTGCCAGATCTAGAGTATGATCCCGAATTTTACTCTGTCCTAGCTATTGAAAGGCAACCTTTAACACCCTCGTCTTAAAATTATAGAGCTAGTTATTTTTTAGATACACCCTGAAAATATAAGAAAATTTAATAAATTTGTGGGCATGGATCTTGTTATAACTGCATACCCAGTTGTGGAGAAGAGGTCAAATATACATAGGAATCTTTCCCTATTGTTTTATGTTCAATCTTTTGCATATTTATAAAACAAATCTTGTTTTTTATTTAGTCTAATGATTTTAAGTGGAATAGTTAGCTCACTAACATGTAATATAATTATTACTATAATGCAATTGTGTTTAAGTAGACTCTCTTCCTATTAACTTTCTATTCGTCTCAATGATTCTTGATCTTTTGTTCTTTCTTTCTTTAGAGTTAACCAAACAACTTTGAGTATTTAATTTGGCCTTTTGGCCTTTTAGCTATACTTTTTTGGGTATTTTTTAAGAAGTTGCTGTAGGGATAACAATATGACATATAACTTATCACAGTTTATTTTGAATAA
>NW_024349800.1:31109159-31199753 GCF_902729225.1 Pteropus medius
GATTTTAGATTTGGGAAAAACTCTGGGATAAATTGGAGCTATATAATGGTAAAAGGTGTTAAGACCTGTAGCGGATGTTAGTGGACTTTTATGGAGAAGAAGCGCCTCACGTTGAAAACAGGTCTCAGTAGTTGCTGCTGGAGTAGCAGTCATGGGAATTATAACAACTGCATTTGAGACATCTTGTATAGTTTTACAGTTTTGGCAAAATTATACTGATAGGTTTACTGACCTAAAATTAATCTCTCTTCCATCATCTAAGAAGTTCACTGACATTTAATTTTATTTTTATTGAATAAGAGCAAGCAATTATTTAGGATATAGTGTGTGTAATCTTTAGAAATCTTTTAAGCTTTACCCATGAAAACCTTTGACTCAAGAGTCCTTACTACTAGAATTCAAATCTTTCCATTTTCTCTGTTTTGCACTTTTAGACCAAGATGATTAGGAGTGTGAAGTTTAGGAATGGGAGAGGGTAGGAGAGCAGTATAGAAGGAACTGTAAAATATTATACTGAGGAAACATCTCGCTAAAAACTGAAAAAAAATCTGAAGTTCTCAAGCCTCTACATATTATAAACATCCAGTTAAAATGGTGAAATAAATGACAAAATACTTCTCCATTTTTTAGAGAAATGGGGTACGTGTTTAAGTGAACATCTTAATTTTTATTTAGCACTCTCGAATTGTGCAATTGTCAAAACCTTTCAAGTAACACATTTAAAGATGTATTTTTACTTTTAAATTACGGAGATTTTGCTTTCTTGCTTAAGACTGTGGTTCCCCAATGTGATACTTAATTTCTTCTCACAGAGTATAATTTAGAATACCAGATTTTCTCTTTGTTTATGGCTTCTATTGGTGTTATCCAGAAGGAGGAAATTTTGAAACTTTCTTCCTTTCTTCCTCCTTTCCTCCCTCCCTTTCTTTTCTCCACATGTAGAGAGGAATTCAAGAAAGTCGATCAAGAGGATGGGAAAGAAATGCAAGATTATGATCCTTGAAGGAATGTCAGCGATTAAAAGTATCTTCTTTCCACAATCCAAAGTTGATAGCATTTGGGGGTTGTAGAAAATGTACAATCATTAATGAGAGGGTTGGGCCTTTAGCTTACTGTAAGGAAACCCTTGTTCTCTTTGGAGTTCCAAAAGCAGATTTTATCTGGTAAATTTGGGCATATTGGTTCTTATTTATTTATCCATTTTTTACATAAAAATAGCTAAATTTCTCAATTTATGGGTCTAATCTCTCATTACAATCCACTTCTGAACTCTTGAAAACTTTGTCAAATCTTGCTCTCCTTTCATTATTTCTCACTTCCTTTTCTTCCATCTACCATCTGTTTTTGTTTTTGTGTTTTTCTAGCCCAGTGGGTGACTTGGAGGTTGTAGTCAAAGGCTGAGAAATATCAGGCAATGGAATGGGGAAAC
Source organism: Pteropus medius (assembly GCF_902729225.1). NCBI lineage: Eukaryota > Metazoa > Chordata > Mammalia > Chiroptera > Pteropodidae > Pteropus > Pteropus medius. The sequence goes on from NW_024349800.1 coordinate 31,110,589, forward strand.
ATCTTCAGATTGTTTTCTCTTCATACCTTAAGCTTGAATTTGAATTCAGTTTTGGGGGGGGCCTCTTGTAAAAATAGGGTCAGTAATGCTTCAAAGACCATTTTTGGGGAACTTCCCTTTATAAGAATAAACTGAAGTTGAGAACAAAAGGCAAAATGGGCTCTTCAGAACTTGGCAAAATGGGCTCTTCAGAACTGGTATCTGTAAATTGTACCTAGAAAATTAAATTTGTTTTACCTTATTACATAACAACAGCACTACCAAAGAATTACTTCATGGACCTCTTCTTACAGGGCATCCTCCCTTTTGGAGGTTGTATTTCTACATTATTTAAAGCATTAAAGCTGTGTAAACACTTGGCTATTAATAGGTCATTGTTTGGACTCAGAATAGGGTAAAGTTAGTTTTCATCTTTATGAATGACGTTACTGGGCAAGTGAATTTTCTTCCGTATACCTTAGTTGGTCATCTGTAAAATCAAGGTGTAATGTAAATTCCCAATTTATAAGACTTTTGTGGATGTTGAGAATAAGTATTTACAACATATAATGCAGTTTAATAATGAGAGCCTGATAAGAGGTGAAGTATACCAACACAGAAGTGGAATGAGCAAAGTCACAGAATGTAATTGCTTATAAAAAGCCATATTTAGGGATGGAAAACTTTGTTTTGTTTTAGTTCTGAGAATGCAGTTATGTATTTTCATCACATTAGTGATATTGAATGGAAGTATGGCTCTGGCAGCCCACTAAGGTCTTTTTAAGCTTAAATACACACTGTCTGTCTGTGTATAGTGCCTGATGTCTGTCTGAAAAGGTGGAACAGTTCAGTGAAAGAACTAGATATTTATAAAGCTTAGAAATTGAAATAATAAAGTAGTAGACTTTTTGGCTTTTTCATTTTCATCTGCAGGTTTCTATGACCAATCTGTCTGTCCTGTCTGCCCAAAAGAGGGACAAAATATTGGTGATCTGATTGAATTGCCTTAGTATTTTCTAAATCTTTGGGTTTACCCATTTATTCGAATAATTTAATCCATGTTTAATTGAAAAGAAAGAAAATCTGTAGGTTTGCCTTTTTTTTTTTTTTTTTTGGTGATGCACTTGACAGACATTTAACCTCTGAGTGTTCTTTCTAGTGTCAAAAACTGTGTGAACTGCCTTTTCATGTGCTTTCAAAATCTTGACTCATTGGTTGACAGTGTTAGTCTTTTTTAAAAAAATTCCGAGACTTACTGAAAGTTCAAAATGACTGAAATTAACTTTATCCATTGAAAATTGTCTCTAGAGATATAATTTCACCCAGACAAAATGTGCAATCTCATGCTAACAATAAATTAGAGGTGGAACGAACTTACTATGTTATTACATCTGTCCAAGTAGTAAGGGAGGTACACACCTGACAGTACCTTATTTTGGCATATAATTTATCTCATAACAACACTGGGAAGAACTTCCAATGCTTCTGCAAAATTGTCATGTGTCAGGGTGACTTTATTTAAAATTTTTTTTTTTAGCATTTATCTGAATTGAAGAGCGTGAATGTGTAAATTAGTCAATCTACATTGACACATGCAGAGTGAAAGGGAAAGAGCACTGGTTCAGAGAGAGTGGCTGAGAGAAAAACATAGTTAGATCCTACAGCCCATATAAATTTCTGTGCCCTGCCACTTAATAGCCATATTAACATAGATGAAAGTGCTGAACCCATAATAAGCACTCAAAGTAACTCCTGATATTTACTTATCTGGTATTCTAGTGAATTTGATCAAAATCTACCTTTTATACCTTATGCATTTATGGACACATATACATTTGGTTTAAGATATACCAGAGTATATCAGGACAAATTTTCTGGAAATGTTAAAAATGTGCTTCTAAATAATTTATAGCAGTACTAAGATATTGTTTCTAAGAACTTTAATAATACCTCCAAAATATGGATATATGCTGACTCCTGATTCTCTAGTGGTTTCTTGCACATAGGTTTTTTCTTTTTAATATCTTCCACAATACCTCTGGTACAGTACTGAAAAGATACCTTAAAAATTTTTTTACACAATATTTCTGTTAGAGTATTGAAAACACACAGTACTTATCATTGTCGAACAACAGCATTTTTAAGTAAGAATAGATGCTAATACAGAACTTTAAAAATGTCTGGAAGGCACCATGACCCATGAGTTGTCCCGAGCACTCTCTTTCATTAACCTATTTTCCATCTTGGAGTTATGAATCTACTCCCCACCCCCGTGGCTACACAATCACCACTTACCCTTGTAGATGAGTCTAGAACTTTAGGCACCTTCTTATCCAAGCCAGGACAGCTGCAAGATTCCTTCCGTTTTAGTTTCAAAGAAACTCTCTCACACTCTAGAAAATGGTTTGCATGCCTTTCTTAGAACCAGATATACCCAAGGGGAAGTCACTAATATGAATCATTCCCCACATCCTCCCACCTCCCATTAAGGACAGTTTCCTTTTGCCGCTTTCATGTGTTATGCTCATTAGCTACCTGTCCTTTTTTAGGGTTTTCTGGTTTCCAGGCACTATGCTAGGTTCTTGATGCAATAGATAAACAAAATATGCTCACTGCCTTTAAGTCGTTAACAGTCAAGCTTTTTGAATACTCCTTCCACTGAGCTTCTGCTTATGCTGTCTACACTCTTGGGAGTGACATCATTTTCTTCCATTAGATTTCTGACTTCCACTCTCAACTCACAACTTTGAAACATCGTTGATTTCGTGGCTATAAATGCTCCCAAATGTATATTGCTGGCCTCTTATTTCCACTGAACTCCAAATTCCTGTATGCAGCTTTCTACTCCCTCCTTGTTATCTCCATGCATTTCAAAATTAAATTCTCCAAAAATACACACTTGATAACATCTCCCCTAAACCTGCTCTTTCCACAGAAAGGGCTTTTTCTTTCTCTCTTTCTCTTTCTCTCTTTCTTTTCTTTCCTTCTTCCCTCTCCTCTTCCTTCCCTCCCTCCCTCCCTCTCTCCCTTTTTCTTGTCCAGGCAGAGAAACACTGGAGTCCACCTTAACTTTCTCTTTGTATCAGTTATTAAATCTTGTTGCCTAACCATCACCACTACCATAATCTCAGCCACTATTTTATTAATTTTCTGTTGCTATATAACAAATTACCACTAAATTTGCAGCTTAAAACAACACACATTTGTTATCTCACAGTTTCATAGGTCAAAAGTCTAGGCATGTTTTTACTGTGTTCTCTCCTTCAGAGCTTCAGGCTCCAGTCCAGGCAGTGGTATGGGTAGCAGTCTCATCTGAGGCTCAGTTGAGGAAAGATTTGCTTTCCAGTGCCCACCATTGTTGGCAGAATTTATTTCCTTGTGGCTGTAGAACCGAGGGTTTAGTGTCTTGCCGGAGGCTGCCCGTAGCAATTCAAGGCCTCCTTATGATTTTTTTTGCCACCAGGACTACTCCAACGTGGCCACTTATATCATGTCAGCAGTTGCTTCAAGGCTAGTGAGGGGAATCTCTCCAGTGGCTCTGCTAGCAAGATGAAGTCTTATCTATATGGTAAGATAATCACAGTAGTGACATCTTATCATCTTTGCCATAGAACATAATCTAGTCACAGGATAACATCTCATCACCTTTGCCATGTTCTATTGGTCAGAAGCAGGTCAGAAGGTTCTACACCCAAAGGAGATTATACAAAAGTGTAAATATCAGAGGCAGGGATCACTGAGGATCACCATATAGACTGTCACAACTTTCATGTCTTGCCTAGAATTTTGAAATAGCCTCCTGACTTATTACTGCTTCTACCTTTCCAACTCTCATTCATTAGTTAGAATGATCTTTTAAAAAATTAAGCCACATAACATCATTCTGGGCTCAAAACATTGAATGGCTTTCATTTCGACCACAATAAAAGACAAGTCTTTATAATAGTCTCAACATTTACTCCTCTGATCTCATCTTCAGAGAGAACTAGCTATTCTCCATTTGAAGTACCCCTCCCCCACCACCACCTCCCAGTTATGTGTATGTTTTACTGTCATATCTTTTTCAAGTCTTTGCTTAAACATTAGCCTCTCGGTGAGGACTTACTAGAACCCCAACCACCTATTTAAAGTTGTGACCTCCTCCTTCTCTCCCACACTTAGTCATTTTTTTCCTTTGTCTGTTTTCCTCCTTAGCACTTGTCACCATCTGACATCACATTTAAAGTTTGTTTTTAAAACTGTCCACTGCTCCCTCTTGAGTATAAAATTTATAAAGCATGGCTCCACGAGAGCTGTTCTAGTCCCTGCTGTACCTCTGGTATCTAATTACTACCTTTCACAGAGTGGACATAGAGCAAATATATGTTGAATAAACAAATGAATATATCCCAGTCAGGTCTAAATTCCCTCTTATTATCCAAACCCATGGAATTACTCACCTCATAAAAATTCAATTGAAACCATTTTATGTTCCAATTTTTCTTTCATCTTATGAGCTTATATATATATATATATCATATCATATGTGGCACTATATATATTTTATAAATATATATTATATATAAGTTTTATTTAATCATTTTGGGAGTTCCTAAGGGTCAGAACTTCAATGGCTAAAACCTAAGTAAGGATGGGCTCTGTTGGTTTTCAGCACAATTGATTGATTTTAAAACTAACACATGAACGACTGGTAGAGTGATATTTTAATATGCAAATATATGAACATCTTTGTAGAAGTCCTATTTGGTTATCACATAAAAAACTAAATTACCTCAATCTGTGCTTTTAAAAAGGACTCTTTGTTGGCTTGGTTGGCTGATCAAGAGTTTTTGCTACTACATGGCATTTAAGGAAGTGTCAAATAAAGTTCTAGGTTTTAATCTTAAAAATCTCAGAACCTTACGTGATAAAAGCTTTGATGTGGCTTTTTCAGAAAAATATTTTTTAAATTTTTTAAACTGCTTTATTGAGATATAATTGATATACTCCACATATTTAAAGTGAACAATTTTTTTTTATTTTTTACCTATGAAATCTTTACCACAATCAAGATAGTAAACATATCCATAAACCTCAAAGGTTTCCTTATGGCCCTTGGTAATCCTTCTTTCCAGCTGCTCTAGAGTTTCTCTCTACTTTCTGGTTCTCCAACTACTGATCTTTGTTACTACAGATTTGGGGGTTTTGCATGAATGGAATCATTCAGTACTCTTCAGTCTGGCTTCATTTACTCAGCAAAATTATTTTGAGATTTATTCATGTTGTGTTCATCAGCCCCTTTGACTGCTGAGTAGTGTTCCATTGTATGGATGTGCTACAACTTGTTTTTCCATTTCCCTGTTGATAGACATTTGAGTTGTTTCTGGTTTTTGGCTTTTACAAATAAATATTTTATGTATATTTGTGTCCAGGTCTTTATATAGACATATACCAAAATGTTGTCCAAAATGATTGTACCATTTTACATTTCTAATAGCAGTGTATGAGAGTTCTATTTGCTCCATAGCCTTTCCAACACTTTGTGTGGTCAGTCTTTCTAATTTTAGACATTCTAAAAGATATGAATTGGTATCTCATTATGATTTATCTTGCATTTCCTTCTTTGCTAATGATGTTGATATCTTTTCATGTGCTTATTTGACATCTGTATATCTTTGGTGAACTGTTTTTACAAATCTTTTGCATATTAAATTTTTTTTCTTATTGAATTTTGAGTTCTTTATATATTCTGGATATAAGTCCTCTATAAGATAAACTTTTGATAAATATTTTCTTCCAGTTTTGGGGTTGTCTTTTCATTCTCTTAACAGTATATTTTGGAGAGCAGAAATTTTAATTTTGATGAAGTCCAGTATATAATTTAATTTTTTTATAGATCATGTTTTTGGTGTTGTATCAGAACAATATTTTTAATCTTAAAGTGACATGGTGAATTAAGAAGCACTGATTTCTTTAAGATATATTTTAACATAGAAATATTATACAAATCAGGAATTAAACTATAACCTGGTTAGTTTTATATGACTTTGACCTCTAAAGAAATCTCATTAAATTTAATTAATATATTGTGCACTTAACTTTAAGCTTCCTATCATTTTTACACATGCATAGTTCCCTAGGCCAAGGTTTCTCAACCTTGTTGCTACTGATATATTGGGCCAGATAATTCTTTGTCATGGGGGCTATTCTGTGCATTGTAGGATGTTTAGCAGTATCTCTGGCCACTATCCACTAGATTCCAGGGGAAGCCTCTAGTGCTAACAATTAAAAAAGTCTCCAGACATTTCCAAATGTCCCCTGGGGAGCAAAATCACTCCTAGTTGCACTGATGGGCTTGATTTTGGTTCTGGCTGCACCAAGCTGCCCGATTTGTTCTTAAAGACAGATGATAAACCCACAAAAGTAATGTTTCTTTCTTCCTTGATTTGGCCAATGGTAGCAAGAAAGAGAGGCCCTTCTCTGAGCCTATGCCTTTGTAAACGGATCCCCAAACTACACACTAAGTTATTCTCCAATGGGCTCCCTTTCCCATTCTCTACTTTAATGGGATTGGATATAAGAAATACATGTGAGTCCTATCTTGTGGTAGACACAAAGAATACTAGGTTTACTAGTACTCCTCATTCTGGACATAGTGACTTTCTACCTCATAAGTCACCCAATTCTCTTGTTTTCCATTAGTAGATATATTTGATACTAATTTGGATATGACTTTTTTCTGATCCTTTACTTCAGATTGAGTACAGGCTATCTGACCCCTAATTGAGAGCATTTGTGTAGTTTTAGCTCAAAGTATAAATAAGTTTTTCTAAGTTATAAAAAAATAATACAGAAAATTTGGAAGGCAAGCTGAGGCAGGGAAATACTTGTAAAATAATCACCACCATAGATATCGTTTAGTGTTATTCTTTTCAGTTTATGATATCCATGGCAACTTTTACAAATATATCTACTTCCTATTTCTGACCATAAATTTTAGAACATAACAGTACTTTAAAGGATTTTTATTTCTCCATTGCCGGGATCCCTTGGAGAAGACTGGGAGTATCTTCTTCTTACATGACAAAGAAATGATAGATACTTCTACCATTTTACAGGTTTCAGAAAACAGCTGAGCTTCCTATGTTTCATCATAAAAATATAGGATATGAATTACATTTTTTTCCCTTTGGGAATACAATTTACAAATGTCACAGGATAGAGTTTGTAAGCAAGGTGAATAGGATTCTTAGAATAGGATTCTGCATGAAATTGATGGCTAAGATTTAACATCCCCTTCTGGGGATGTTAAAAGATTGTTAGTGCAAGTTAAAGGAGCTCAAAAGGAAGGTGATAAGAGATGTTGGAAAAATCTCATCTTGTTTTAAAAATTGACATTGAGTATTCTGATGTCAATTTTATGAGAACTACTATGTGCAGTAGTGATTCAAATAGGGATAGGACTTTCTGAAATAAATTTGGTGGCAAATCATTTATTTTCAGGGCAGGGAAGCAAGTGAACGGTGCTTTTAAGCCTTTAGGTCACCAGTAGACATCACATTATTTTACTGGCTGAGCCAATTGTAATTCACCCAATTTGCAAAGCAAGTTGCTGGAAGTCACTTTATTGTACCATGGGATGGTATTTTTCAATTCAGGCTGAGAAAGTTAGAAAAGAATGGTGATTAAATGCTGGGAGTCACTGAGAATGTTAACTGATTTCACAAACTGATAATTCAGAAGGAAGCTCATCATCACACTTTTATCTTTTTTTCCTAGAGTGGAGAGTTCCCCCCCCCCCCCGCTTCTTTTCCTATTGAGTGTATCAAGGAATGGAAGCTCTGTTTTAAAACTCTTCTCTGTCTCTTTGGCCTTAATTTGTTTTCTTTTTTTTGCCTCTTTACTACCCCTTTTACTCCATTTTTCTCTGCCTAGTGTCCTTTACTTCTTCCCTTTCGATCCTCCCCACATGGTTTCTTGCTGTGTCATATTTGCAGTTTGTGATAGAGACACTAAGAACCATGGTCTGTTCTATCTCAAGGAATTAACTCTTATATCCCAAAAGCAGCACTAACTGTTTCTCTTCCTGGTTAGCTATCATGCACTTTTCTTTTTCAAATTGTTTTTCTTTTTTTAAGAATCGAAACTAGTCCTACTTCGGCCCCAGGGGTCCAAAGTACAAATGTGAAATTATTAATCACATGCTGCCATGGAAAGCCAGAAACAAATACATGTTATTTCTCCATTCTTATTTAGGGAACAGGGAATCACTTTGTATTTTGGGAAAAATAGATCATACGGCTCAGTATAGGATGTTTGTTTCACCAACTTACTTAGTATAAGCAAGGATGCTAATTTATTTCAGTGGACTTGAACATAGTAAAAAATAAAAAAGGTGCCTGTTTGTCTTATCAAGCAGAAGTGGCGTAATATAGCTGGCAGAAGCATGGGCCACTCTGACCTCTGTGACCCTGGACACATGATTTAACTTTTTCAGGGCTCATATTTTTCTCACAGAGGGTATAAATAATAGCTCCTTCCTTGCAAGTCTACAAGATTAAATGAAGGAAGGCACCTAAGACAGACTGCTCCTTAAGCTCCGGAATTAGAACTATGTTTATTGTTGGTTTTGTCACTTGTGATTGTGGTACATTATTTAACCTTTCTATGCCTCTGGTTATTCATCTATAAAATAGAGGTGGTTTTCAAGAGTAAATAAGATAATACATATTAAGTACTTTGAAAGCCTTCTGGTACATGTGTGATTATAAATGTTACTACATAACAAAGTTATCCTTTTTAAAAAAACTACTTTAGAATAAAATATAATACATACAAAGAAAAATTTGGAGTATAAATGAATTTTCCTAATGTGTTCTTTTTGTGTAGGGCTTTGCTCAACATTGGTTTGTAAGATTCATCCATGTTTTTTACTTATAACTATTATCTATGCATTCTCATTGCTGTTACAGTGTTGTATTGAATGTATGTAATAAAATTAAATTATCCAATCAACTATGAATGGATATTTAGGTTGAGTCCAGCTTTTGGTTGTTAATAATGAGATTGCTATAAATATTCTTTTATATATCTCTTGGTGCATGTGAATGAATTTTGGTTGAGTGTCTACATAGGAATGAAATTGCTACATCATAGAGGGTGAGTCTTTACCTTTAGTAGATAATGCCAAACTTCATGAGAAAATCCATTTCTCCTTATCCAAAGACTTACACTGTCAGTCTTTTTAATCTTAGATATTCTCGTGGATGTTTAGTGATATATCATTACAGTTTTAATTTGCATTTCTTTGATAATTAATGAAGAGGACCAGGACCAGCTTTTCCTTTGACCGTAGGCCATTTGAATATATCTTACTATGTGGTGTCTATATTCTGCAGTTACATTTCCTTTATTAGTTCTATAAATTGCAAACACCATCTTCCTTCTATGACTTTCAACTCTTACTATTTCTGAAGAAAAAGAATTTAATTTCAACACAGTTAAAATATCAGTCTTTACCTTTATGGATAATGCTTTTGCTTTCCTGTCGAAAACAAAATCATTTCCCTTCCCTGAGGATTTTATAATATTCTTTTACTCTTCTAAAACCTTCGTCATTTTGGCTTAAAATCCATCTGGAATTGATTGTTTGTAGGGTAGCAGGGAGGAGTAAAGTCTCATTTTCTTCTCACATGGATATCCAACTCTCTCTAGCACCATTCGTTGAAGACCATTCTTTCGCTATGGCTCTATCTTGTCACTTGTTCATCTATCAATGAAGAGTCCATGTACCTGTATGTCTGCCACTAGGATCTTTGTTTTGTCTCATCAGTTAATTTCTTCTTTTTCTGCCAACACCATATTGTTTTCATAATCAACACTTTATAACAAATAGACCAGGTCATCACTCCCTAGTTATTTTATTTAAAAATTTTTTTGGCTTGTGCTTCCCAAAGTGTGTCTGTGGCCCACAAGCTCCCCAAGATCCTTTCTGGGGCACGTTAACCCATCTTTTCCAGCTACATGTATGTGTGAGGCTGGATTTTCTTTATGTATTTCAACCAGACAGATTTAATTCTGAAGGAGATATGACAAAGCAGTAGAAGTTAGTAAATGTGCAGTTTTTACTAGGTATTTGCTTGAAAAAATACAGTATTTTTTTACATGTTATTATGTGTTATTTATATTCAAACAATGTACTCATTTTAAAATGAATTAAAAAATAAATTAATCTTAAATATTTTAATGTGTTCCCAGTTTTAACATCTAATATAGCAAATATCAATATGTAAATTAAAACCCTTTAAGGTCTTCAATAATTTTTCAGAAGACAAAACATTTGAAAGTAGGTAGTCTTGGCTATTCTTGATCTTTTGCATTTTCATACAAATAATAGAAATGGCATGTCAAATTCCACAAAAATTCACTGCAATCCTCAGTGTGATTGCATTGAGTTTATAGTTCAATCTGAAGAAATCGATTTTTCATATAAAGTCTTTTGGTCAATTAAATGCTACATATCAATTTATATAAAATTTCTTAAATTCCTCTCAATGTTTTATAGAGTTTTTCATAGAGAACTTATATTTTGAGTTTGAGTTTTCTGGTGCTAATATAAATAGTGTCTATCTCTTAATATTTTCTGCTTTTTGTTGCTGGTATATAGAAATACAGTTGAATTTTCTATATGGATCACTAATTAAATCTAATAGTTTTTCTGAATTTTCTTTTGAACTTTCTGCTTAGACCATCAAGCCCTCTACCAATAATGGCAGTTTATTAATTTACTTACAATTCTTATATTTCTATTTCTTACATATTTTCCTGCTGGGTTCTGCAGTACAAGTTCAAATAGATGTGTTCATAGCAGACATACTTGTCTCGAATCTAATTTCAAAGGAAAAGTTACCAACTTTCACTGCTAAATGAAAGCAATTTTAAATTTTATATGTTTTCTGTAATCCTTTCTTACATTAAGGTTCTTTTTATTCCTAGTTTGCTAAAAGTTATAATCATGAATGAATGTTGAATTTTATCTAATGTTTTATCTGCATCTACTGAGATGATCATACATTTTTTTCTTTTGTTAATATGGCATTGATTTTTAATGTTAATCCAATATTTTATTCCTAAACTAAACTAATCTTTATTGTCTCTTTAATATATTTCTAAATTAGTTTTCTAACTTTCTATAAATTTTCTTTCTCAAAATATCTTTAATCTTGACATTCTAGTTGAGCTAATATTAAATGTTTGGTAGCATTCATCCTTGAGGCTACTGGGGCTGGTTTTCTTTGTATGGATATTTCAAATTATCAATTCAATTTTTAAAAAAGTTATAAGACTATTCATAGTTTGGCAAATTAATATTTATTAGTATAATGTTTTTCATAATACATATTACATATATATTTAATGTTTGTAGAATCCTTGATGGAGTTTCTTTTTCTTTCTGAAAATGATTTAAAAAATATTTGTCTTATTTCTTATTTTCTTGATTATTCTCCTTACGAGTTTATTCATTTTATTATTCCTTTCAAAGAACCAACTTCTCTCTTTGCCAATTCTTTCTTTCTATTATATGTTGGTATCTATTTCATTAATTCGTGTCTTTTGTGTTATTACCTCTTTTTTTTTAATGTTTTAATTTTTTTATCCCTTCTCTAACATCTTGAGATGGATGCAGAGTTTATAAATGTTTCCATCTCATCTCTTTCTCATGTATAAAATTAAGGCTATAAATTTCCTGATAAGTACAGTTGTAGCTGCTTATTCTAACTTTGGTATATGGAATTTTAGGTGTCATTTAGTTTAAAAAATTTTTTAAATTTTCCTGTAATTCATTCTCTGGCCCATGGGTTCTAAAGAATTATATTTCTTAATTTCCAAAAATCATGGAAACATATATTAACTTTTATCTTAATTCTATTGTGATCTGATATTTCCTGTATGATTTTAATAATTAGAAATATGTTGAGATTCACTTCAATTTTTGTAAATGTTTCAGGTGCCCTTTAAAAGAATTTGCATTTTATGATTGTGGGATGCAACATTCCATCTATATCAGGTCAAATTTGTTAATTATTCTGTTCAAATCTTCTATACCCTTACTATTTTTTCCTGTCTTTTATATGTTATTGAGAAAGTTTTTGAGAAATTAAGAATTCCTAATACTATTGTAGATTTGCCAACTTCTCCTTGTAGTTATGTAAATTTAGTTTTATGTATTTTTGTATTTATGTATTTTGTTTTATGTATTTGTGTAATTATGTCAATTTTATGTACTGTTGCATATACATTTAGAATTACTTTATCCTACTGGTAAATTGAACATTTATTCTAAAGATGAGTCTCACCTGATTCCTTTTAATGACTAACCTTTAAGTTTACTCAATTTGAATTAATATAGCTATTAAGTTTTAATAGTTGTTATTTTTTACACAGTACATTTTAAATTTCATCTTTTTACTTTCAACTAACCATTCTGTATATTTTATATGCATATCTTGTAAGAAGCAAGCATGTGGGTTCTTTTTTATTATAATCTTATAATCTTTGTATTTTAATTGAAGATTCTAGTTTAATTAATTTTAATATAATTACTAATCTATAATAACTTTGTGTGTGTGTGTGTGTGTGTGTGTGTGTGCGTGACCTATTTTATACACCAGTTTTTTGTTCTCTTTTCATGTCTTTCTTGTTTTCCTTGTATGGGTAGATTAGTTTATATTATTCCATTTTGTTCACTATTTATTTGGAATTTACATATTATTGTACTTTTTCTTTGTGATTATGCTAGAAGTCATTAACTGCACATTTGACTTACCAAGTCCAATATTATTTAGTACTTTTATCCTTCTCTCAGACAATGCAAAGACCTCCGAACACATTAAATAAATTTATCTTTCATTCATATATATGTATGTCTGTGTATGTGAAGATATGTCAATATATATTTATATGCATAGATATGCATATATTTTCTTAGAGTCTTCTTGGTTTATATGCATAAACTTTCTTAGAGTTTATAATTTTCAATTATAAAACATCTTTGTTTTACCTGCATTCTTATTTTCAGATTATGGAATTTAACATTGGTAGTTATTTTCTTTCTGTACAATGAAGATATTAATCCATTTTCCCTTGGTTCCATTATTTCTGTTAAGTTAAAGAGAATTTGACTTTCTCTTTTTTTTGGCTGTTCTTTGTTTTCCTTTTTCTTTTTTTCTTTTTTTTTTCCTGCAGTTTTACCATGAGGTATCTGTGTGTAGATTAATTTAGTCTGCTGTGAGACAAATTATGTCTGAATCAATGAACTGATGTCTTTAATCGGCTTTAGAAAACACTTGGTTATTATATCCTCAGACATTGTTTTTGCTCCATATGTTCCTTTCCTTCTGGGTTTATAAGTACACATATGTTAGAACTTCTCACTGTTTGCAGTATGTCTCTTACCTGTTCTTATTCTTGCCTTCCCACTATGCTTAATTCTCAATAATTTTTTGCTCACTTCTACTTTCTTCGTTCTCTCTCCAGCTTTGTCTAATTTACTGTCAAATATATCTGAGTTCAAGATTTTAACTATTTTAAAATCTAGAGATTTTTGGATCTTTTTCAAATCTCCAAAGCGATTTTTCCAGTTTTCTGCTAAAATTCTTTTTGTTTTGATTCTTGAATAGATAAGCAGTTATTTAAAAAGCCAAGTTTGATATTTAGAACATATTAAATTCCTCTTTATATCTGATATTAATTTGTTTGCTAATTTTCCTTTATGTTGTCCTGTTTTCATATTTTCTGGATAATATGTTTGAAAAATTGTGAAAACAATTTGAGGCCTAGAATGATTTTTTTTTTCTTCTAGAGAAAATTTTGTTGGCTTTTTCCATGATATTTTTTCCAGTTTTTCTATTTGTTTTCAGCAGGAGGGTTTTAGTCTCTATTACTTAGTTCTTCTTTCAGGAAGTACACTCAATTATTCCTTTTTGACTATTAGAATGACATTTGTCTATGTATGTCCACTTTCTAACAGTTACCCAAATCTTAGCATTTTTTTTTTTAAACTTCAGCAATAGTCTAATGAAATCTTTTAGTGATTTCCTTTGTACAAAATTTAGGTGTTCTAGAATGTAATTCTAGAAGAGGTAGTATTGTTTTATCATTGTCGAACTAACCTTTAAATGTATTAGCCAAAAAATACTTTTATTTGAATTTAATTACTAATGAGTTCTTTATGATATCGGTGGGCAATGTTTCTTTAAGCTATTTTTTAGGTGACACTATTGAAGTCATATCCTTAACACTAAAGAAAGTGTTTGTTTTGTATTCCTATCAGATCTTATACACAATTAATTTAAAAACTTAGCTCAGGGTTTCTAACTCTGTAATGTCCACAGTAGGAAGGTTGTATATTATAACGATAAGAATATTGGCTTTGGAGCAGCTAAAGTGGCTTTAAGTCGTGACTTACCCTCTTACCAGATGAGCACTTTGGACATTTTAATTAACTTCTCTAAGCCTCAGTTTTCTAGGTTGTTAAATAGGAGTGGACAGTTTTTATCTCATGAAATTGATGTGAAAATTAAATGAGATTATGTGTATAAACTGCTTAATACATTGCCTGGCACTCTGAACACTTGCTAGAAATTAGTTCATTCTCACTGGCTCCGATTCTTTAGGTAGCATTCAACTGAACACATATTTCTATAAGCAGATATAGAGCAAGCTCTAGCTCGAGGTGCTCCTCACTGTAATTTTCACTAGAATAACTTTTGAGGCATGCTCATCTGACCACATATATGTATACTTTTTCTTGAATTTAATACAGAGCATACATTTAGGCATGTTCAATTTATTTCTGTTCGGATTCCTTTGATATTATATATACCTTTCATTCTTTTACCTATTATAATAGTTATCATGTTTGTCTACAAATAAGTGTTTATTCAGCTCTTTGATAAAAATGTTACACTCAGTAGAACCAAGGCAATATTGCAATAAACCATGTGTAATAAAATCTGGCTTGGAAATCTATATAGACAATTCAGAAAACAAGCAAATTTAATTTAGCAGGAGTATCACTCTGGTGGCTCATACAGATCACTATAGTCTTTTCTAAAGGTGAAGACTTTCATGTTTAGTAATTTCTCCAGATTTTTGCTAGAAAACAAGTCAATGAGTTAGTTTGTAGTTTCCATAATTTGAAGACTTGGACATCATTTTAAAAATTTGATACTAGGATTTGTAGGAGTTTTCCCATGTATTATTGCCATGAGATCACCCTTATACTTTCCCCAATATAATCATTGTGGCTAGGAGAAATGCGCTTATTTAAAGGGATCATTTGCTTTTTCCTAAATCTTCATAAATAACCCAAAGCTCAGTCTTCCTTCTTAAAAATAACCAATAGTTATACTATATCTTTTAATTATTAAGAATTTTTCATAATTTTTGTGACCTAGATTTTTGATGCTATAACATGCATAATTATGTTTTTTTTTTATTATTGCTTAAGATGACACCATCTCTCTCCCTCCCTTTGTGTGACAAATAAATTATTTTGATGGCAAGAAATAATAGGTTTAGGGTGTGTGTGTGTGTGTGTGTGTGTGTGTGTGTGTGTGTGGGGGAGAGAGAGAAAGATTCTTGAAATAGATTGTTACACTTTCTACTTTAATAGAGCAATTAAGACATAACTATTCTTATAAAAGCAAAGTAGAATTATATGCATTAAAAAACCATCAGGAAAGTGTTATTTAAGATTACAGTATGTGCTGTATTTAAATATATTTAAATATATTAAATATGCACATATATGAATTGCTAAGTCAAATAATTGAATAGGATGACTATTATTAAAAAATCATTTCATTAGCATGTCACATGGTTACTTAAGGAATACTATAATTTTATAAGTACAAGGGACATTAGCAAACACTGATTTAAGGATTCTGATTTTTCTATGGACAAAACAGAAACCCAGAGAGGGGAAATCACTTGCCCCAAAGCACATGATTTTGGTGGTGAGAGGGACTGTATCCATTTCTTGACTATCACTATGTTTTGACCACTTGCTCTTATAATCCAAAAGCTTGCCACGTGAAAAGAACTGATTTCCTGGCGTGGCAGAAGATTTAGTAAGTGTGTAATGTTCGGTCTTACTGTGAGAGGAAAAAAGGCAAAATGGGACTTGTGAAATAACTACTAGAATCCACGAATCAGTTTCTTCTTTCCTTTGATGTCTGAATTTGCAGAAGTGACCTTTGGAATCAAAGAAATAAAAGATATACTCCAGTATCACCATGTGTGGAGGAGGCAGGATCAGGCTTGAAGTTCTAAGGCCTTAAAGGTTTCTTCATTAATTATCTTCGAAAAGTTCAGTTGTTTATTCTGAACAAAATGAAGCCATGGGCTGCAGATACAGAAAAACATGTCTAACTCCTGGGA
Organism: Pteropus medius; assembly: GCF_902729225.1. Taxonomy (NCBI): domain Eukaryota; kingdom Metazoa; phylum Chordata; class Mammalia; order Chiroptera; family Pteropodidae; genus Pteropus; species Pteropus medius. Next base: position 31,126,990 of record NW_024349800.1, read on the forward strand.
ACTACTCAAGATATTCCTCATACACTTTCACTGGGCACAGTAAAATATAACAGCATTATTGGATAGTGTATTTCACTTTTTTCCTTTCTATTTAAACCATCTTTGTATTCTGTCTCTCTGTATCTCTTACTGTTCAGTACATCTTCAAAATCCATTCCTAACTTTTTATCTGCATTACTACAAACCCCTTGCTCATGCTTAGGCTGTTCCCCTTTTCACGAACACAACCTTAAAGTTGATTTCTCAAAATTCCTCCTGAAAAACTCTCTAGTAATTCAGTATTCTAGAGAAACAGGAAGAGGGTATTACAGAATTCAAGAGCTGTGTCACTGCTCTCAAATGTCCTTTTCTCTTGGAATGTTTGCCTTGTCAGTTTTCTAAATGGCAAGTGAGAAAAATGCAGTTTTTAACTCAACTAAAATATTTCGTGATAAATATTAAGTTATAACAAGGTGCTGTTTCCTAAGGTATCATATAAAATGAATAATCTTTATATCCTTGTTAGCAAGTAGGTAGTAAAATTTCAAGGTGATTGTATCTATATGCAAATATGTTGTGTGTTTCATTTGGAATCTGTTTTAGAATTATATTTGGAATCCTGAGTGTATATGCCCCTTTTCTTCTTGTATACATTGGCAATTGCACTGAAGTTACAGATAATAGTGAAGGACCAAGTATTTATTTTTCCTTTTTTACATACTTAGCAAATCAATAACATTGGGTATATTGTAAATAGCAATATTTTAATTTAATTATACACATTGTTCCTCGTGTCTGTGTGGTCAAATAGTTGATAATGCCTCTGGGGCTTATGTCTTGTGCAGAGGTATGTCTTTCAATTATTACATAAAGAACCAAGGCCTTCCTGAGTAGAAGGTCATAAAAACAAAAAGAAGCACATAACCCAGTAGATTTTATTGTTCATATTTTCTCATCAATTGCCTATTTTATATACAACAATGAATCCCATTTTAGCTTACATACCTGTTTCTTTGTCCAGTCAGGAAATAAATTTACAGTAAAACGATAATGATTAAAAGTCACTCCCAGATAGTATTTTCCACTTTGACAAGAGCCTTCAATATTTCGATCTAGTGGAAAAATTCAAATCTTGTTCCATTTTTGGGTCAAAGTGCTGTTTGTTGTTTCTTGTTTGTTTTATACGAGGGCTTCTGTTGTGCCTCAAATCACAGCAAATACAAAATCATTTGTTTTGTTTGTAACAATGGTTAAACTGACCAGTCTTTTCCAGGACATCCAAGCCCAGCTGCTGTGTAACCACAGGCTCGCAATCCACTTTCTGAACTTTTGGGTGAGCAGAAATTCATTGCTTCATGATGTGACAATCTTTTTTCCCCTCAGCTATATTGAGATAAAACTGACATATTGTATAAGTTTAAGGTATCCAATGTGATAATTTGGTACACATGTATATATTGCAAGATGATTACCACAATAATAATAACACATTCATCACCTTACATAATTATCTTTTTGTGTGTGTGTAGTGAGAACGTCGAAGATTTACTCTCAACTTTCAAGCACATAATACAGTACTAACTATGGTCACCATGTATGCATTAGATTTCCAGAACATATTCATGTCATAAGTGAAAGTTTACACCCATTTGCCAACATCTTTCCAGTCCCCCTACCCCACCTCGGCCCCTGGCAACCACTAATGTACTCTGTTTCTGTGAGTCTGACTTTTTAAAAGATTCCACATATAAATGAAATCATACAGTATTTGTCTTTCTCTGTCTGGCTTATTTCTCTTAACATAATGCCCTCAGGGTCCATCCATCTTGTCACATATTGCAGAATTTTCTTCTTTTTGCATTCATCTATTGGTTGTACTTAGGATGTTTCCATGTCTTAGGTATTGCGAATAATGCCTCAGTGAACATGGAGGTGGAGATATCTCTCTCTTCAAGAGATAGATTTCATTTCCTTCAGATACGTACCCAGAAGTGAGATTGCTGGATCATATGGTAGTTGTATTTTTGTTTGAGAAACTTCCATACTGTTTTTCTTAGCGGTGGCACCAATTTACAGTCCCACCAACGGTGTGCAGGGTTCCCTTTTTGAAGGGACTATTCTTAATTCCAGACAGTTTTAGATTAAAAGTTATTTATTTTTTAATCAAAATTATCTTCTCTGTGACTTCTCCATTCATTCTTCTTGCTTTCTGCTAAGCTGCACAGACCTGGTTTAAACTGCGTGACTTTGGTAGTCTTGAAAATAGCCTGCTTTGCTCCTCAGCACATCTCCTCCCCCTGAGCCAATAGCCTTCAGTTTATAGAGCTGCCATCCTAGTGCCCCACTTTCAGTCTTCACCAGCTAGTCTTTGCTCTTCCCCAGATGCATTCAAGAATGTTGAGTTTTCCTCTAAAGTGGCAGAAAAGTGGCGTAGAGAGAAAGAAGATGACAGGGAAAGATACACAAGAAAGATGCATATAGAGAAACAGATGAAGAGACAGAGATAGCAGAAGGCAGATGCACCAGAAAGGAAGAGTGTAACCAGGGGCTGGGCTGGCCGGTGCCTAGTCCCCATAGACTTCCCGGTGTTGATATTTTCCTTCTTTTAATGAAGCCCCTGGTCAATGTATTTTGGCAATCTCATAACACTGTTGACTCACATTGAGCTTTAAACCAGAATAAACTCCCTCTTTTTTTCTGAAACAAACACAGTAGTACTGTAACATTCATTGAGATCTGACTCTGTGCCTGAATATCCTTTAAACTCATTTAACTCTACAACATTCATCAAAGATCAGCATTCTTTTCATTGTATCTATTTTATAGATAAAGAAATAGAAACAAAGAGTTTACGCACCTTGCTCCTGTGTATACAACGAACAAATAGCACAACAAAAGATTCCAGCCAATCCTGTGCTTTGGCTTGCACAGTTTTGATAAAATGCACTTTTTATAAAATCCAGACTATATTTTACTGTATTCATTCTCTTTTTGATAAACTTGGCCCATTATTTTATCCTGTCATTTTTAATCCTAACTTACCCCAGTGTAGGCCATTTCTCTCAGTTTCTTTTAATAAGCAAATAATAAGCATATCACTTTTTCCTTATCTAAAGCATTCATGGACTTGATGAACAGAATGTTCAAGGTTGGAATACAGTGGTATATGCTCTGAGCCTTTTTTCCAAGTGATACTGTTTCATGTGTCCATACCCTTTAGATTAGGACATTTACTTATTTTAAGGTAATCTAGAATTAATTAGTATCTAGATATATTTGTCCATCTTATTATCAAGGGTACTAAGATTATTTCTAGTACTTGGCTGTAATTCATTTATACCAAGTGTTTCTATTCTAATGGTTTACCAGTAGCCCTATCAAATTATTTGAGTAAAATTACCTATACTTGAATATCTCCTGAGTAGTTTCAATGGGATAATTTGAAAGGCGATTGACATTCAGTGATTTTGAATTATGTAAAATAGTTTTCTACAATTAGAGTTTCTTCATCTGATCCTTAAAATACAGCCATAAAAATATAGTAAAGTGTGTTCGTATGTACATGTACATATACATATGTATAAGTTTATATGTATAAAAACTTTAGATGTATATACTTAATCCAACTTTATAAATTTTTAATTTTGTACACAGAAATTAGGCTATTTATAATACTAATTATTGTCCAATCCTGGAAATTTTTTAGAACTCAAGTAGTGAAAGGACCTCAAGCGAATAACAGTATTCCTGTCACTTTTCTGCCTTTTGGAATCATCCAGGTTCTAGTCTTATATCATAATGAATACATGGCCCTTATGTTTTTGAAAGAAGCTCTGATAGCAAGGAGGGAGTTGAATTTCCAAATCAAAGTACAGCCTGTTTTAATCTTCTACCTGCACCTCCTGATTTCTTTCAAAATGGACTCTTAGAAAGTAAAATTAAAAATCATTTATGTTGCAAGTTATACTGAACTCCTGGCTTTCTGTGGGGGTGTTTGGATAACTTATTGTCAGTAAGATAGGTATTAAACTTTGCCTGGTTGTTTGATTAAACGCCGGGCCAGGACAAGTACTCAGTGAGAAATGACTGAACAAGTAGTGCCTGTTTGATGTCCACTGGCAACTGCGAATTTTCCAACTTCCTTATCTTTGTTTCTGCAGCTTCCTTCTCTGATGGGAGTGGGAAGGGCCTATCCATTTGACAAGCAGAAGATGGTCAGAGGGTGAAACAAATTTAGCATGTACGTCTGTGATTGCTCAATCATCTTCCCCCAAAATCACTGCAAATGACTCTCTTTTTCTTTGCAGGAATAATTGCACACCTGCTTTCCAAAACACAAAAGCTGGTTTTGCTTTTGTGCATAAAATGTGATTTGGAGAATTTGGAGATCATGCAACCACATATTTACATAATCAAATGGCAAACTGCATTTTATTTTAAGCTCATGGATTCTTTGTTTTTCTTTACCCAACAATCATGTAAATAATGCCAAAAGCACTGGTGCCTGTCTGGGGGGTTAGGTTTAGTTTGTATAACTGTATCAAGGACACATGGCAGAGTAATGGATACAAATGATTCTAGGACATTCTACTGAAAATACTTCCTATTTTCTGGTACGTGCCAAAACCATTTTTAGAATTTTTTTTCAATATACCCACCTTGTGCACATTATAATTTGTGTTCCCTGGGAGGAAAAGAAGTATAAAGTTTCTTGTTCATAATCTAAGAAATGTGAATAAAGTTGTTGGCAGATGGTTCGCACATTTCATTCTGAAATATCTTATAGTGACACATAACAAAGTGTATATAATTAGCTCTATGCAGATGGCATGCCAAGTGTTGATATTCATCTCTGCAGACTGTACAGAGGCACTGTTTAAGAGTCAAGATGCAAAGACAGACCATGAACCTTCTAAAGAGGAACTAAGCAGGGTTTTGCTATGGCTATCAAGTAAGCCTTTTCTATAACAGGTTTCCTATCCTAGACCCATTTGGTATTCCATGGGGGTGGAAACCCCACAGTGAACTGTGTCTACACACAACTGATTGGACTGTTTTGATTGAAATGTCACAGGCATGCACCATGAATTTAGGGGCCTGTGTTTATTGCATTAAACCATAGCACTCTTCTTTCTTTTCCTCCATCCAGCTAAGCCTTTGCACCTGCAGTTCTGTTTACAAAGAATGTTCTTGGCTGCGGCCTCTTGACAATCAGGCCTTAGCTTAAATGTTACCTCCTCAGAAAAGCTTTCCCTGACCATCCAAACACTTCTATTCCTTCTTGCTTCTAGTTCCTCTCATATTATCCTGGTTTGTATTTCTTTTAATTTTTCTTACTATATTTGAGATAAATGATAAAATGATAACTGAGGACCTTGACCATCTAGTTCACTGCCATATTCTTGGCCTCAATTACAGAGCATGGCATATGAGAGCTTCTTAAATATTATTTACATGAATGGCTTTTGTAAGTTACTCATCACTGGTCAAAGTAAAAGGTTTAAGCTAATACCTTTTCTGTACTTATCCAGTATTAGCAAATGTGGCTAAAATTGACACATCAAGCTAACATTCTCACTACCATAGAGATTTTATTACTTTTTAAAAATATTTGTTTTCATTTAGTTTGATAGTACATATGGTAGACAGAATGTGGAAGCAAAACAGGACTGAATATAAATAGAAAGCAGAATTTGACATACTTGTTTACTTTCCTTTATAGTTTTCCAATAAATAGGTAGTATGTCTGTTTAACTTATTTATATATGTTTACTATGAGGCCATGTGCCTAACAGATAATTTGTGGTATTAATATATACTGGATATATTTGAAATGAGAAGTGTTGTATTACTGAAGAGATTGGATGCCTAGCTTTTCATTTTAGTTCCTTCATGATTTTATTATTATAATTTAAAAAAATTCTGTGTCTGGGCTCAATATTTTATATATATGAAAATATTTATATATAGCTGGATTTGGTGGGGCTAATAAAGAGAATGTAATCCAAAGAAATAGAAGTAGGCATTATTCTGCTCTTATTTTGAATTATTCTTTTAAAGAATGGCATCTCTGAGATTCCATCTTGTGATACAGTATTATATTATAAATTGTCATGTTTCATGGTGTGAATCACTACTTAAAATGATTTTTCCCATCTCAGCCCACTGAAATTTTGAGAATTCTTTTTCTTTGAGTGTTTGTTTTGATTCATAATCTTGTTCCAGATCTCAAATATTTGCACCTCTGGTTTTAAGCAGGAACAGCTGAAATTTTGAGAACTCACTCAGTGAAACCTAAACAACAGGTTTAAAGTACCAAAATGGAACATTACCTTCTTCCCCAGTGTCTTTTTAATTGTTAAATTTAAGTGCTTTAGACTGAGTATCCATAAAATGCAATGATTGCCTCAGCTGGGATTCTGTTGTTTTCCAGTTTCTCCATATATTTTTTTAAAAATGCAACTGTTTTGTTTTTAAAAATGTTGCAGGTTCTATGTATTTTCTGTATTCTTTCAGCTTTCAGTGCACAAGGGAATCCTTATAATAGCCTTGTTTTCAACTATCATAGCAAAAAGTTGGGCACATTAAAGTCACCAAGTCTCTAAATTCTTAATCTGCATGGATTCCAGTGGGCCTCAAACTGCTGTGAATGAACAGCTGATCCTAATTGCTCCCTAATGCAAGGGCTTCCTGGAAAGCAGGTTTCTACGTGATAACATTTCAGAAGCCATAGGAAGCCCAGTAAATGAGAGTGAAAACAAGAGCACCCACATTTGAAGTCTCATACACTAGAGTGGCACAAGTCAATTTCCAGGTCATGGACCATTTTGCAGTACTGAATGGTGACCTAGGGTGTGTATTCTAGCATGATAAAAGATACACGTACATAGTAGGCTAGAACTTAATAAACATTTTGCTTTAGTTAAAAAAAAAAAAGCAGGAAAGAAAATGTATGTAAATTATTAATTTCTTTTCCTGCTTTTATGGAAACTCAATTTAATTCACTCTCTTCTCATTCGTATCATAATTTCGGGTTCAACTCCAGAGTCATTGTCTCCTCAGAATCTCCTAAGCCAACCATGACCCAAAGAAGATGAATTTAATTGTCTGCTTCTTTCACTGATGAGCTTAGAAATTAATGGAGGCTTCAGAGGATCGGAAGACAATGGAGATGTCACTGAGGCTGTTTTAATTTAAGTATAGTTGGTATACAATATTAGATTAGTTTCAGGTGTACAGGACAGTGATTTGACAGTTATACAGTTTAATGTGATCACACTAAGTCTAGTAATCATCTGTCACCATGCAAGCTTATAATGTTGACTATGTTCCCCTCCACCTTTTGTACCCATCCTTCCACTCCTTTCCTCTCTGGCAACCACCAGTTTGACCTCTGTTCCTATGAGTCTATTTTTGTTTGTTTTGTTTTTTAGATTCTACATATAAATAAAACCATAAAGTTTTTGCTTTTGGCATAATACCCTCTAGGTCCACCCATGTTTTTGCAAATGGTAAGATTTCATTCTTTTTTATTGCTGAAAAATAGTCCACCATCTATATATATGTGTGTGTGTGTATATGTGTGTGTGTGTGTGTATAAGTATGTTATATCATCTTTATCCATTCATCTATCAATGGACATATAGGTGGCTTCCATATATTGGCTATTTAATATAATGCTGCAAAGAACATAGGAGTGTATATATCTTTTTGAATTAGTGTTTTCATCTTCTTTGTATCAATACCTAGTAGAGAAATTACTGGGTCATATGGTAGATCTATTTTCAGTTATTTGAGGAATCTCTGTACTGTTTTCCATAGAGGCTGCACTAATTTGCAGTTCCACCAACAGTGAGCAAGAGTTCCCTTTCTCAACATCCTCGCCAACACATGCTATTTGTTGACTTTTCGATAATGGCCATTCTGATTGATGCAAGGTCATATCTCACTGCAGTTTTGATTTGCATGTCCCTGATGATCAGTGATGTTGAGCATATTTTCATGTCTGTTGGCCATCTGTATGTACATCTCGTGTTTACCATGTCTCCTGATTGCATCATTATGCAATCAGGAGACATGGTAAACACGAGATGTATGAGGCTGATCCCGGTAAACATGACATACTGTTTACAGCAAACTTTTTATAAGCAGAGGGACTACACTATAACATAACAATAAAAGGTATAGTATAGTAAATATATAAGCCAGTAACATAGTCATTTATTATCATTATCAACTATTATGTACTATACATAATCGTCTGTGCTACACTTTCATACAACTGGCGGAGCAGCAGGTTGTTTTACACCAGCATCACCACAAGTACATGAGTCAAATGCACTGTGTTATGATGTTACAATGGCTATGGCATCTCTAGGCAATAGGTATCTTCAGCTCCACTATAATCATATGGGACCACCATTCCACATGTGGTTTGTTGTTGACCGAAACACTGTTACGCAGTGCATGCTGTACATAGTCCAGTCACAGACAAATGATGACCTATAGATGAACAAATATTGCTGACTATCCAACACCTAAAATTATGCCTGGCACATAATTACCGTTTAATAAACATTTTGAATAAAAAACATGAAGTAAGCTTCCCAAGAGATGTGCTACGAAATCTGGACAGCCCCATGATATGGTTTTTGAACAACTATAGCAAAATGACCAGAAAAGAGGAAATCTATTTCCTAGAAGCTCTAGGTTGAAAGTCAGGGCTTTTAAAATAAAGTGAAATATTTCATTCTCCTAGTATAGGAGCAGATAGAGGCACCACTTCTTTCTTGAGTTTTGACAGCCACAGTTTTGTCAAAACTGCGCCAGAAATCTACAAGGTTCTACTGAGACTGTTTTCAAGACCTTGGCTTAGCAGAATTATAGAGGTTGCTCAGAGCAAAAGGTGTTCTCACTGGGCCCTTGTGAGCAAACTCTATATTTTGAGCCACATCAGTCTCAACAGCAACCTGAGTTCTGAGTAGTTTCACTGAGCTCTTATTGCTGAATTTACCTTGTTATCCTAGGATTTGTGATCAAATAGGGCTTTGCATAAGGTTGTTAGACCTAGGTCTTTGTACAGTTTATTTATACGAATATTGTATATGGTAAATACTTAGACTTAGGTTTTTATATAAAGTCATTAGAGCTTTATGCCACTTGGTAAATATTTTTTTTGCCATTAACCTGTTCCTTTCCTGCTGCTTGCCTTGCTTTTGTTGTTGTCTATCTATGTATAGTCTGGTTTTATATTTTTTTTGCTGTTTTCTGGATTTTATTCTTTCTTTTGAACGTATAAGAGGATTTTTCATAGGGAATAAATGGAGACATATGCAAATAAGTCTAAATTCCAATGCAAGGCAGCTCTGAGAGTTATTCGTTTGTTCGACTGGTGACTAATTCCTGAAAAGTTAATTGGCCAAACTTGGCCCTGGGTGCCCTAAAAATCTTTCATGAGACCCTTCCTTGTTTTTTCAATTTGTGAAAGAAATTTCTTTTGTTTAGTCTGCATTCCAGCATTAAATCAGTCAGGTTATTGGTCATATGGCCCCTTCCCAGCCTCTGCTTGGTTTGGGAACCCAAGACACCGCAATCACATCCTGTTGGCCGATAATAGTGACTTTCATTTCTCATCTGTGTTTGGTTTGTCCATATCAAAGCCACAACCTCCTGTTGGAAGAACTCCCTGCTTCCCCACATCACTATGTAAAGTCAGCAGTCATTTGTTCCTGATCAGCATAGCTCTCACTTATTATACAAATAATTTGCTTTGTTATTTCAGATATTGACAGATAGTGTCATAATCTTTTGACAATTCTAGGTGTGCCACTATCTGGAATATAAAGACAAAGATAAATTCACTGCTTATTAGAGTAAGGCAGAACTACATTAGTCAGGCACAGTCTGCCCAAGGAAAGAAATTTTATACAGAGTTTTGAGAAGCAAGGAGTTTTGGAATAGGTATATTTTCAGAGGTGTAAAGGGTTTGACCACATCTATATATGTGTACCAGCTGTTGATCATTTGGCTTGAGTACAGTGTTTATTGGAATGAGTTCATTTCTGATCATCTGACTTTCAAAAACAAAAGGCTGTTACTGATTGGCTTATATAAGTGTGTTCACAGATTTTTAGTGATGGATAAATGGGTTTAAAACTGGTTCTGGTGGCAACTTGCTAATGTGGCTGCAGAACAATCATTCATTTCCTAGAAGTGTGGAAACCTCTTTATTTTCAGTCCTCTATTTTCTTTCTCATTCATCCATAGCTGTTTCCTTCAAGAGAAGGGTTTTATAAGTTCAGCATTGTTGATATTTGGGATCAGATAAGTCTTTGTTGTGTGTGTTTTGTGGTGGGGAGGTTGTGTTTCTTGCCTCTACCTAATAGCTATCAGTGGTACCGTATTCCCTCAGTTGTGACAACCAGAAATGTCTCCAGACTTTGCCAATTGTCCCCGGTGTTGTTGGGGAGGCAGTGCAAGATTGCTAAGGTAAAAACCATTAATGTACTGAGATGAGTGTCTCTAGTGAACCTTGGCCTTAGGTGAGGGACCACTATAGGCTAAACCTGAAGGGCCAAATCTTAACGAACAAAGACAAGAAAAAAATAGAAGAATATGCAAAGGATTGTGTGACATATAGGAGAACTTGTCATCAGCAGCTTGTTGCAGGGATCCTTAGTAATCGGTAAATTTCCACAGGTCTGCTGCTAGAGCTTCACTGAAACTTCTTTTTATCTAAGAGGGGTAACTTTTCCGTTCTGCTACAGGTCCCTTCAATTTTTCTCCCAGAGAATTGGATCTGATAAAGATAGTAAGGTTTCTGAGTAAGAGGCAAAGCTATGCATAATTCAAAGTTATGAATAAGTGTTCCAGTTAAATATATCTTTGTGTCACTGGATAAATATGTTAGAATGTTCTAGGTAGGGAACACAAATAGGTTTTTTTTGTTGTTGTTGTTCTGGTCTCTATGACTATTATAGATTTTTACAGGGACGTGATTCAGCCAATCCAGAAAATGATAATAGTTACATATTTTTTAATGACAGAATTAAATAAAATCTACTTGCAGATACTCAAACATTCTTTATGGCATGGTTCTAATCCATGCTATACCCTTATATACAAAGCATATAAAAATTATAAAACATTAAAGTTACCTGAGACCCTGCTATTCAGATAAAATCCTGCTAACATTTGGTTTTGATTCTTTGTCTTTTCTCTATGTTCACACACATACATAAACACATTAAATTATATACAAATGGAGTCAATTCTTGGGCAACTTCTCATGGCAATAAGTGTATTGGGTGTGTATGTGTATGTATAATCACAGTATCTAAATATTTTCCCATTATGTATTCATACCATAATTTAAATGATTAGTTATCTCTTGATGGATATGCAGGTTATTTACTATATATGTGTGTATATATACACACACATATATTTACTATATACGTATATACACATACATATGTATATGTATATATGTACACGTATGTGTATATATATACACATATGTATGTATATATACATATATATACACATATAAATATAGGTTATTTACTATATATATATACATACATATATATGTATATTTTTACTGAAATCATACTACAATAAATATCCACTTATTTTTGCCTTTTTATAGCTATTACTGCAGGGCCAAAATTTCTATGTATTGAAATTTTGATTCAGAGTGTCAAAATGGCCTTCAGAATTTCCTACCTATTAGTGCTTCTAAAAAGATGCAAATTTATAAACTTAATGCCATGGATGATTAAGGGCAGCTTGACAAACTCAGAGGAGATACCTGGAAAATGGAATTAAATAACTCAAAGGGAAAGAAACACTAAGGATATGATTTGTAGGAGTCCTTCTAAAGTCCCATAACAGAAACCACCATTTATGCTATGTATGCCAGCTAGGAAAGTGATACATTTAATGGGCTGAGAAATACGGTGTTAGTGTAAAGTTGAAAGAGTTAGCTAATGATTTCTTTTTTAACTGGTATGATTTCCTCAAGGAATTGGATAGGGCCTTTGATTGCTAGCTCCTATTTTAATTACAGGGATAATAAGTGGATATAAAATGATTCAGGCACTCAGAATACATAAAACCCTTTTTAAAAACAATAATTTACATATTTAATCTTTTAATTTTACCTTGATATAATGCTTATATAGCCAGATATCTCCTGATTAGCCCCTGGGAGAAATCCAAAATAAAAAGAAACCATTATTATGAGGTGAATAAAAACAAAGGAGAGGATGAAAGAGATTTGTTTTCCATGGGGATGAAGTAAAAAGTCAGAAAGGAATTGGTTAAGGAGAAGGAAAACTTGGTGGATTTTACTGGAAGGAATTACACATTTATTATAGAAAAGAGAATGAAAAATTAAGATTTGACTCTCTGATCACTATAATTATCAGTAATGGTCAATCGTAATTATTATAATTTAGAAAAATGAAGGAATCTGGCTGGCACTCAGGCATTTAATTACCATGTTATGACCACACCATTTGGAAAGCTTTCATTTGCATTCATGGAGATGAATAATTCTTTCTGGTTTAATGAGAAGAAAACAAATTTCCTCAGCTTTACTTATGTCTTACAATCTGCTGGAGAAATTTCTCACACAGATTTCTTTTGTGCAATTGATCTGCATTATCACAGAGGTTTAGCAACTTTTTCTATCCTTCATTGTAAATTCTCTTTGAGGGATATGTTTATAGTCCTCAGTCAGTGGCCTATGTCTCACCATTGAACAGCAAGCTCTAGCCACAAAGCACTCACTAAAGTAGACCAACTCATTGGTTAAAACGTAATAATATCTCTGTTTTGTATTTACAGATGACTATACTGTTTTGAGAGCTTTTGCTTCCATTATGTCTTTGCTTCACTGTGAGAGTATATATGTACTTATTTTTCAACTAAGAAATCTGAGTTAGAGAAGTGAAGATTTTTTTTCCTTTTCTATTTTATTTCTCATTTCTCATTCTTGATCCAATACTCATTTCTACGATGTGATGCAAGAGTCTAAATTTATTTTCTTAGAGATTATTCTTTATACTAGGGACACATTACATAAGCTATCTTTCCTCTTGCAGTTGAAATACCACTTTATCACATATTAATTTCTCCTATACATCTGGATCTATCTATACAGTTATGTATACATACATTCTTTATAGACTCTCTACTTGTATTCTTATTTCAAAAGCATACATTTTCATCACAACAAATATATAGTCAATTTAAATATCATGTAAAATAAATATTCTAATACATTGATATGAATAATAGAGAATTTCTAAAGACTATAATAAAAACTGTAAATATTTAATAGATGATAAAGATATAAACATAATTCAGAGAAAGATTTGCCATAACCTCAGTAACAGTAAAATAACTGTGAATTAAAATTCAAAGTGAGACTGATTTTTATACATTAATGAAGGTATGAAAAGAAGTAAGCAAGCATTTAAAAAAGAGAGCAAAGTGGTGGCACAGAAGTTTCTAGTGCTCATCATCTCCCCGGGAACATCAATTTGAAAAACTATCTACGTATGAAAATACGTTTACAAGAACTAAGGATTGCAAGTGAAAGATTATAACACCTGGGTAAAACACAGAAATAAAAGACGCATTGAGATGGGTTGAAACATCTGTAGGAAAGACAGATTCACATTATTCCATCATTACAGCTTTACATGCCAAGCTCAGGCAGCTCAGTGCAAAGGAAGACCCCCTCCTTGTGGCAGAAGGAGAGAGAAGTCAACACCCACCTTCACTGAAAGACCCCAGAGCCAGCCCAACCTAGCACCAGAACTACTCTTGCAGCCCTAGGTGGCTCTCTGCTGAGGCCTGTGAACCTGGGCTCTTGGCTCACCACAGTACATGCTGATTAAGTAATCAAAATTCTCCCAACAAAGAGAAGCCCAGGACCAGATGGTTTCATGGTGAATTCTACCAAATATTTAAAAGAATTAATGCCAATCCTTCTTGAAGTCTTCTAAAAATTGAAGAGGAAGGAACATACCTAAGTTAATTTTATGAGACCAGCCTCATCCTGATTCTAAAGCCACATAAAAACCATAAAAACACTACAAGTAAAGAAAGCTATAGGCCAATATTCTTGATGAATATATATGTAAAAAAAATCTCAACAAATTATTAGTAAACTGAATTTAACAACATGTTTAAAAGAATCATACACCATGATCGAGTAGGATTTATCCCTGGGATGCAAGGATAGTTTAACATGAATCAGTACATGTTAAATTGCCAGATTAATAGAATGAAAGATAAAAATCTTATGATAAACTCCATAGATGCAGAAAAGCAGAAATGCAGAAAGGACAAAATCCAACATCCTTTCACAAATTAAAATTCATCAAATTGGATATAGAAGGTATGTACCTCAACATAATTAAGCCCATATGAAAAAACCACAAATAACATCGTACTCAATAGTGAAAGGTCGAACACTTTTCTTCTAAAATCAAGTACAAGGCAAGGGTATTCACTCTTACCACTCCTATTCAACATAGTACTGAAAGTCCTAGCCAGAGCAATCAGGCAAGAAATAGAAATAAACTGTACCCAAATTGGAAATGAGGAAGTAAAATTGTCTCTGTTTGCAGGTGATATGTTTTTATAGATAGCAAATCCTAAAGACTTCACCAAAAAATGGTTAGATCTAATTAACAAGTTTAGTAAAGTTGCAGGATATAAAATCAACATACAGAAATCAGTTGTGTTTCTATACAATAATAACAAAATATCTGAAAAATGAAATAATCCTATTCACTATAGCATCAAAAACAATACAATACTTAGGAGTAAATTTGACCAAAGAGGTGAAATATGTGTACACTGAAAACTAGAAGATTTCGATGAAGGAAATTGAAGAAGACACAAATAAATAGAAAGATATTCCAGGTTCATAGATGGAAAGAACTAATACCGTTAAAAATGTTCATATTACCTAAAGCCATCTGTAGATTCAATGCAATCCATATCAAAATTCCAGTGGCATTTCTTACAGAAATAGAAAAACACCTAAAATTTGTGTGGAACCATGAAAGACCCCCAAATAGCCAAAGCAATCTGGAGAAAGAACAAAGCTGAAGGCATCTTACTTCCTGATTTCAAACCACGCTACATAGCTAGAGTAATCAAATCAGTGTGGTACTGGCATAATAACAAACACATAAACTAATGGAACAGAATCAAGCACCCAGAAATAAACCCATGCATATATGGTCAACTAATATTTGACAAAGGAGCCGGGATATTCAATGGGGGAAAGGATAGTCTCTTCAATTAATGGTGTTGGTAAAACTGGATATCCACATGTAAAAGAATGAAATTGGAACCCTATATTTCACAACTCACAAAAATGAACTCAAAATGGATTAAAGATATAAATGTAAACACTGATGGAGTTTGGTTCATTCTCATTTTACAGATAAACTAAGACTCATAAAAGTTCGACATACATCAATACATGTAGCTATTGATACATATTGTATCACTGTCATGAAAAACTTGGATTCAATTACAGATCTATCAGAATTTAAAACTCAGGACTTTAAACCTCTGCTTTCTTCACAGTAAATCTCACCCTTGGTATAATTTTCATATACTTTTATTACATTTTACATACTGGCAAATATGATTCACTTCTCTTACATTAAAAACAATTCCACTTTGATAATAACAGCTTCTGCTTATAAATATTATTTACTTTAATGATAACTGAATTGAGTTTAGAGTAATCCTCTATTTCTGAACCTTTGTGTAATATTTGGTGCCACAAAGATCATCATTTACAAATAATGGGGAAAAGACACAAAGGGGATATTTGCCCAATTTCCTATAGTTATTATTGGAGTAAACTTGTCAGTTGTGCCTCACTTCATTTGTTCTTTGCATTAATATATGCTGTCTCTTGGTCACATTTTCTTCTTGCCCGTGAAATGTCAGTGTGATTAAATGACATATGATAACTCTGGCAACTCTGACTTGTCACCTTCCAATCCATCCTTCATTCATTACCTCTTTAATTTGCTAAGCAATCACATATTTGCACTTAGAATGTGGCTACATAATTCATGCCAACTTCTCTCCTTAGGGCTGGTGTGACCTCAGTGCCTAATACAGCCTCCATCTGTTCCATTTCACCCACTGTTCTCTAGTCCAAAATCTCCTTCCTCAGCTATTACTGGATGACCTCGGGTCCCCTTGTACAGCCCATTTGCCATATGCAAGGCCTTTTAGTTACCCACAAAATCACGGTTTATAATACATTTCCATTACCCGCCCTCCCTCCTCCTCCTACACTCTACCACAGCATCACCATCTGCCTGCTAGTCAGAGACCCTCTTCTGATCTCTGAAACATGAATGTCCTGGGGAAAGGGCAAACCATATCTCTTCATTCTAGCCAGCCCTCTGGGGCCTAGTTCCCAGTCATTAAAAACTTCAGCTTCATCTAGTGAATCTATTAGGCATAAGGCACTGTGGGAGTCTTTAGAGAACATCTCACATGGACTCATTTGCTCCCCTGGCAGCCAAAGAACCAGAGCAAAGTTATATATTGTCATGGCATTTATCGAGCCTGATTCTGTCCCCATTTTGCAGGAGAGTATCATTTATGGTTAAGAATACCCCGAAGTTGACATTTATCTTACCCTTCCTCTTAGAACTCTCATTGCTTCTGCTTGAGTTTTGTGAAATTGTTACACTCTTTAAAAATTATTTTCTATTCCCTACTTTTTATCCCTGTGTCCAGTATCTATTATTCACCAACTGAAACAGTACCCAGCACAATCAGGGCATCGGAGGCACACATTCGATACCAGTGCTTCATCTTTCAGCTCTCTGTGCAAACCTGAAAGTCTGATTTATTGTCCTCTTATTTCTCTAGTCTCCAAACATATGGCTTCATATTTTAATAACACTGACTGTACCTGTTCAGGTTAAAGCTTGTCTGGGTGTAGTTTTGTTTTTCATTTTTATAGAACAGCTATAAAAAAAGCTGCATCCCATTATTGCTATTCCCTAGGACAATAAGCAGAGGATATATACTCTCCTTAAGTTAAAGGGTTCAATTTACTTTTGTAAAGGAGAATACAATGCAGCCATTATAATTTTCATCTGGTAATTCAAACTGCAATGATTTTCTTAGAGGTAGAATCAAATAACTTTGGGAATAGTAGATGTTTGGCTCTCTGACAAGGGCTAGCTTGTTCACATCACTAACCACGATTAATTTCTATCAAGCTTACCAACTGGATTTGCTTCATTTTTATCTTGATTTATTTTTTTCTTATTGAGGATGTGACACTAATGAGTATAGACGAATGCAGTCTCCTAGGCTTCCCTTTCTGGAATGGGTTCTCCTGCTCCATGCTGGCAGCCATGGGCAAGTCAAATAGCTTTTTTAAGCCTATTTAGTTTGCTCACATAAGAAAATAGCATGTTTTTCACGTTGTTGTGAAAATTAAATGATCTCTGTAAAATAACATGCTATGTATAATCCTTACCATAAGAAAGTGCCCCAAATATATGACAGCTCTTAAGGTTAATAAAGGAGAAGAGAGGAATAGTGACATCTCATCTCATCAAAATCTCTTTCTGGGGTAGATTGTGCACTCTGAGGAAATACTGAGGACATCACAGCCTCTACTGGTCTGTACATCCCAGACAAGACCAAGTGGTGTGGGTGTCCCTCCATGCCTGCACCTTGAAGCAAGCTGTTGATCAGATCAGGAATCTTGGTTGCAGTGGGATCTGCCAGTAGGTTCCTGTTCTTAGGCTGCATCAGGGAAAAGGAATAACCTCCAGTAGATTCAAATCATATCGAATTATTCTAACAGATACTTTATATCATTGTCTTTCTTCCTAGAGCAGAATGGCAAGAAAATGCACTATTTTGAACAATCTTGGAGTAAGCATGCCAAACCTCTTGACCAATATCAAACACATATGATTCTATATCTTGAAAAGCCCACTAAATGGGCTTCATGAACTTGTTTTTACTGGAGGGCTATAGGTACCCTTGACGTCCAGAAACAATCAATATCCCCTAAGAAGCCCTTCTGAAAAGAGCTCAAGAAGCAGGAGAGATGGGTCACCAGAGGCTTCCTGAATTGAAATGGGAGAAAACAGGGTAGAATGAAAAGCACTAAGCCAGGCCCAGTTTAACTACTACTAATCTGCATGATCTTGACCAGTCACAAGGGCTCTGAGCTTACCTGTGACATGAGAGGACTGGGCTAGATCAGCATTTTTCAAGGTATGTTTCATAGAACATCAGCCCAAAATAAGCCGGAAAAAGGGGGGTTCTGTGGTTAAATTAGTTTGGGAAATGCTGCATATCAAGTTTAGAAAAAGCTGTTTTAAAAATCTGCGTATATTAGGACACAGTTCTTAAAGCTGTTTGAGCTCGTTTCAATCAGTGTTTTTCTAACCTGTTGGACTACTGTATCTGTTTTTGCTCCTATGTACTGCAGTCAGTGCTCCTCATACCCACAGACCATTTCAGTGAGACATGGGTCATCTCTCAAGTATCGTGCAATCATGACTCCAAATCAGTCTCTGCTTTATGAGATCTCTGATTTAAACTAATTTCTAGACCAAAGAATAGGCCACTGAGACAGGTGCAGTCAAGTGCCCTGGCACTCATTTCTACCTGCCTGAAACCTGCTTGCGGAGAACAACTGGCTCTCTGCCTGAAGGCATTTTTTCAACTATGGGAGCAGACCCACAAACACAGGGCAAACCAGAAGTGGCAGAGTTAAGGTCTGGAATCAGCTCACGACAAATGACAGGAGGGGATTTGGTGTATAAATACTCCAGCTTTGTCACCCTTAGGTGAGATAACTTTGAGGCATGTTCTGCACTGTCCTCCCCACCCCCCAGAACTTCCCAGGGGAGTTAAACTCCAGTTGTCCTCAGTAGTAACTTTGTGGATGAAGAATATTATCTTATGTTTTATTTCACTCATCCCCTCCCTTAATGGTGCTTCCTGGAATCACTTCCCAAATGAACTGTTGTTCTAGAATCCTTGTCACAGTGTCTGCTACTGGGGAAGTCCAAACTAAGATAACCACCCTCCATGTTGAATAATGTCCCTAGATTATGACACTCCATCAATAAAGGTATGCAAAACAAGTCTTCAGTAGTTTGAAACTGCAAACTAAGTTCAAATTTCAGCGTCTACAAGCAACCGATACCATCAGCATCACACCCAGTAGAAGTCAGTAAGGAGAAAAAATCCTTTACAGATTTTAAACTATTAACTAATGGCACCCCAGAGA
Source organism: Pteropus medius (assembly GCF_902729225.1). Classification (NCBI taxonomy): domain Eukaryota; kingdom Metazoa; phylum Chordata; class Mammalia; order Chiroptera; family Pteropodidae; genus Pteropus; species Pteropus medius. Next base: position 31,146,296 of record NW_024349800.1, read on the forward strand.
GCGTGCAACAGGGTTCATGGGACTGCACAGCTACATATTGGACATTTGCGCTTCTCCTGAATGTATACAGATACTGGAGGGAACATTACCAGAATGAATTAGAAGAGAAGTTATAGTTATATAGGACATTCTGATCAGAGCAGAAATTAAAAAGACTAGGAGGCAATGAAATAAATTTTCTATTTTTTAGTTTTGTTGATCTTTTCTATTGTGTCTTGTCTCATTTATTTCCACTCTGATCTTTATTATTTCTTTTCCTTTGCTATTTGGATTAATTTTCATTTTCTTGTTCCTTGAGATGCAAAGTTGTTATTTTGAGATCCAATTTCTTGACATATGCATTTATACCTATCAACTTTTTCTTCGCATCATGTAGTTATCAGTTACATTGTTTGTTTTCATTTAAGATTTTTCAAATTTCTCTTTTGACTTACTGGTTGTTCAGAAGTGTATTATTCAGTTTCAATATATTTGTAGATTTTCTAGATTTCCTCTTGTTGATTTATAGTTTTATACTGTTGTGGTTAGAAAAGATAGTTGGTATGATTTCAGTCGTCTTAAACTTGCTAAGACTTGTTTTGTGGCCTAACATATGATTTACCCTAGAGAAAGTTCCATGTGTACTTGAGGAGAATATATATTCTACTGCTGTTGGATTGAATGTTCTATATAGCTGTTAAGTCCATTGGGTCTAAAATATGGCTCAATTCTAGTGTTTCTTTATTGATTTTCTGTATGGATGATCTATCCATTGCTGAAAGTGGGGTATTAAACTCCCCTACTATTATTGTAATGTATGTATCTCCCTTCAGGTCTGTTAGTATTTGCTTAGTATATTTAGGTGCTCTGATGTTGAGTGCATATGTATTTATGATTGTTATATCTTCTTGATGCATCGACCCTTGTATCACTATATAATGACCTTTGTATCTTATTGCCATTTCTGGCCTGAAGGCTATTTTGTCCGATATAAGTATGGCTACCCCAAATTCTTTGCTTTCCACTTCATGGAATATAATCTACCATCCCTTCACTTTAAGCCTATGTGTGTCTTTAAATCTGAAATAAATCTTCTAGGCAGCATATAGTTTTGTTTTGTTTTGTTTTGTTTTAAATACATCTAGCTACTCTGTGCCTTTCATTGGTGAATTCAATCCATTTACATTTTGATATGTAAGGAGTTACTACTGCTATATTATTAATTGCTTTCTAGTTGTTTTGTATTTCTATTATTTTCCCTTCTGTTTCTGCCTACATTTGCGAATTGGTGATTTTCCACAGTGCTATGCTGTTTTATTTTTTTATGTTTGTGATTCTACGCTAGATTTTTGCTTTGTGGTTACCAGGAGGCTTACATTGAACATCTCAGAAATAAAACAGACCATTTTATGCTGATAGCAACTTATATTTGTTCCTCTATAGAGGCTCCACCCTTTTACTCTTTTATATTTTGATGTTACAATATCTTTTTGTTCTGCATATTTGCTAACAAGATATAGTAGCTATAGTTATTAGTTATTAAATGAAAAATGCAATCTTTTTCATTTCATTCATTGTGTTCCTCAGCTCATGAATCTTTTTTATTACTATATCTCTCTCTGTTGTTTTTCTTTTGTTCATGTATTGTTTTCCTTGTTTCATCAAATTTTCTTCGTGTTTTCTTGTAGCTCACTGAGGTTCTTTAAAATAGCTATTTTGAATTCTTTATTGTGTCAGTCAGATTTCCAAGCCTTTGAGATTGGTTACTGGAAGACTTTTAATACTTTGGTGTTATGTTACTTTTATTTTTTATGTTCCTGAAGTTTTACATTTCTGTCTTTACTTTTGTATTTTTATTTATTTTTTAAATAAATTTTTAGGTGAGACAACCCTTGGTTGACCTCACAAATTGCAAGGACCTTGTCAGCTTACAATCCCTTATTTTTTAAATTTTTACGCCTACAGCACTTGGTCCTCCTAGGTGGTCTCCCATCCAAGTACTAACCAGGCCCAACCCTGCTTAGCTTCCAAGATCAGATGGGATCGGGCTAGTTCAGCGTAACATGGCTGTAAATCTGTCCTCACTTTTGAAGTAGCACTCATCTGCTCCTGTCTTTACTCTCTTTGGAAAAGGAATACCTTCCATCAGCCCTCTAGGATTAGTGATTCTGAGGCTTTCTCAGACCTTCTATGGGTAAATTGTAATTTTATATCAGTATACTCTATGGCATGCTCATCACTGAATGTCTAATTACCTTCCATTACCACATATTGGACCCCTTTTACCCAATTTACCAATCCCTCAACAACCTTCTCCTCTGGTAACCACCATTCTGTTGTCTGTAACTGAGTTTGTTTTTGTTAGCTTGTTACTCTTTTGTTTTATATTCCACATGAGTGAAATAACATGGTTTTTGCCATTTTCCATCTGACTTATTTCACTTAGCGTAATACCCTCAAGATCCGTCCACGTTGCTGCAAATGGCACTATTTCATCTTTTTTTTAATGGCTAATATTCTATTGTATGTATATATCATATCTTCTTTATCAATGGACACTTAGGTTTTCCCATGTCTTGGCTATTGTAGATAATGCTGCAATAAACATAGGGTGGATATATATCTTTACAAATTAGTGTTTTTATTTTGGAGGAAGGGTGAACACACAGAAGAGGAATTGCTGGATCATATGGTAGTCCTATTAATTTTTTTAAGAACCTCCATACCGTTTTTCATACTGGCTGCACAAATTAACAATTCCACCAACAGTGTATGAGGGTTCCCTTTTCTCCAATCCCCTCCAACACTTGTTATTTCTTGTATTTTTGATAACAGCCATCCTAACATGTGTGAAGTGATATCTCATTGTAGTTTGATTTCCATTTCCCTAATAACTAGTGATATTGAACATATTTTTATGTGTCTGTTGGCCTTTTGTACGTCTTTTTTTTAAAAAAATGTCTACTCATCTTCTGCGCATTTTTAAATTGTTGTTGTTGAGCTGTATGTGTTTTTTAATATATTTTGGATATTAACCCCTTAAAAGTATCAGTTGCATATATCTTTTCCCAATCGGCCGCCTCTTTATTTTGTTGATGGTTCTTTTGCTGTGTAGAAAGTTTTTAGTTTGATGTAGTACCATTAATTTATTTTTGATTTTGTTTTCCTTATTTGTGTATCAAATTCACAAAAACATCTCTGAGACCAATGTCTAGAAGCCTAGTGCTTATCTTTTCTTCTATGTATTTTATTGTTTCAGATCTTACATTCAAGTCTTTATTCCATATTGTTAGTTTTTGTATATGATGTAAGACAGTGGTCTAGTTTCGTTATTTTGCATATGCCTGTCTAGTTTTTCCAACACCATTTATTTATTGAAGAGACTTTTTTTCCTCCATTAACATATTCTTGGCTTTTTTGTGGTTGTAAATCAATTTCCCCGTATATGCGTGGATTTATTTGTGGGTTCTTGATTCTGTTCCATTGGTCTCTGTGTCTTTTTTGTTTTGTTTTGTTTTTTGCTTCTTCAATACACCATACTGTTTTTATTAGTATAACTTTGTAGTATAGTTTGAAACTGTGGAGTGTGATCCCTCTGGCTTTTTTTTCCCCTTAGGATTGCTTTTGTCATTTAGGATCTTCTGTGATTCTACACAAATTTGAAGGTTTTTTGTTCTATTTCTGTAAAAAATGCCATGGGGATTTTGATAGAGATTTCATTGACTCTGTAGATGGCTTTAGGTAATATGATCATTTTAACAATGTTAATTCTTCCAGTCCATGAACACAGAAAGAATATCTTTCCATTTTCTTGGTGTCTTCTTCAATTTCTTTCAATAATGTCTTGTAATTACCATCGTATACTTTTTAAAGTTTATTCCTAGGTGTTTTATTCTTTTTGGTGTAATTGTAAGAAGGAATTTTTTTCATTTCTCTTTCTGATAGTTTGTTATTAGCATATAGAAAGGCAAAAGATTTTTGTATATTAATTTTTTTCTGTGACTTTCTGTGTTTATTTCTAATAGTTTGTGGTAAAGTCTTTAGGGTCTTCTGTATATAAAATCATGTCATCCACAAATAGTGACAGTTGTACTTTTCCCTTTCCAATTTGGATGCTTTTTATTTTTCTTGCCTGATTACTCTGGCTAGGACTTTGAGAACTATGTTAAATAACAACAGTGAAACGACATCCTTGTCTTGTTCCTGATCATAGAGGAAAAACTGTCAGTTTTCCACCATTGAGTATAATGCTAGCTGGGGCTCTGTCACATATGACCTTTATTATGTTGAGGTTCTTTCCACCTATACCAATTTTATTAAGTTTTTATCATGAATGAATGTTGTATCTTGTCAAATACTTTTTATGCATCTATTGAGATGATCATATAATTTTTATCTTTTATTTTGTTAATGTGGATATAGCGTGTTGATTTATTTGCAGACGTTGAACCATCTTTGCATCCCTGGAATGAACACCACTTGATTGTGGTGTATGATCTTTTTAATGTATTATTGTATTCAATTTGCTATAATTTGTTGAAGATTTTTGTATCTACGTTCATCAGAGATCTTGGGCTATAATTTTGGTTTTTTTTGTGTGTGAATATTCTTGACTAGTTCTGATATCATGGTAATGTTGGCCTCATAAAATGAGTTAGGAAGCACTCCCTCCTCTTCAAGTTTTGGGAAGAGTTTGAGAAGAATAGATATTACATTTCTTTGAATGTCTGATATAATTCACCAGTGAAGCCATTTGGTCTTGGACTTTTGTTTTTGGGGAAGTTTTCGATTACTGTTTTAATTTCCTTACTAGTGATCAGTCTATTCAGGTTTTCTATGTCTTCATGATTCAGTCTAGGAAGGTTTGCTTCTAAGAATTTGTCCATTTCTTCTAGGTTGTCTAATTTGGTGACATATATTATTTAATATTCTTGTATACTACTTTGTATTTCTGAGGTGTCTGTTATAATTTCTCTTTCCCTTATAATTTTATTTGAGTCTTCTCTCTTCTTTCCTTAGTGAGTCTAGCTAGAGGTTTGTCAATTTTATCTTTTTAAAGAACCAGCTGTTTTATTAATTTTTCCTATTGTCTTTTTATTCTCTATTTCATTTATTTCTGCTCTGATTTTTATTGTTCCCATTCTTCTGACTGGGGCTTCATTTGTTCTTTTTCTAGTTTTTTAAGGTGTAATATTTGAGATTTTTCTTGTTTCTTGATACAGGTCTGTATTGCAATAAATTTTCCTTTTAGTACTAATTTTGCTGCACTCTATGGATTTTTGTATGTTGCACTTTCATTTTTAATTTATCTCTATGTATCCTTTGATTGTCTTTTATTTTTTCTTTGATTCAATAGTTGTTCAGTTGCATGTTGTTTATACATATTTGTAACTTTTTTCAGTTTTCTTGTAGCCGATTTCTAGTATCATACCACTGTGGTTGGAAAAGATGCTTGGTATGATTTCAGTCTTCTTAAATATATTGAGACTTGTTTTGTATCCCAACATATGGTCTATCCTTGAGAATGTTCCATGTGTAGTTGAGACGAATATAAAAATTGTTGTTTGGGGAAGGGACATTCTATAAATATAATTTAAGTCCATTTGATATAATGTGTCATTTAAGGTTGATTTTTTTTGTTGTCTTTCTGTGTGGATGATCTATCCATTTATGTACTAGTAGTATTAGAGTCCTCTATTATTATTGTGTTAGCATCGGTTTTTCCCTTGAGGTATGTTAATAATTGCTTTATATACGTTAGAGCTTCTAGTTTGGGTTTATATATATTAATAAACATATTTTCTTGGTTTGTCTCATTATAAAATGTCCACTTTTGTCTCTTGTTACTTTTTTTTGCCTTGAAATCTATTTTGTCTGATATAAGTATGGCTACACCGGCTTTTCTAGGGATACCATTTGCTTGGATTATCATCTTCCACCCTTCACTTTGAGCCTGTTTCTTTGGAACCGAGATGAGTTTCTTGAATGCATATAGTTAGGTCTTATTTTTTAATATGTCCAACAACCTTATGCCTTTCAGTTAGTAAGTTCAGTCCATTGCATTTAGAGTCTGATATATGTGGACTTACTACAGCCATTTTTTGTTTTTTGATTGCTCTGACTCCATTATTTCTTTTCTCTTGTATTTCTACATGCTATTTTAGTTTGATGGTTTTCAATTATGTTTTTCTGTTTCCTTTTTTTTTTAATGTTTCATGTCTCAGCTCTGGATTTGTTTTGCGGTTACCATCAGGTCTGTGGTAACGTCTTGAAGATAATGTAGTCCATTTGCTTTTGATCGCATCTTATCCTAATTTGCCTATACAAATTTAGTCTTTTACCTGCTCCTGGACTGTAAGATTTCTACTGAGAAATCTGATAATTTGATGGGGTTTCCTTTGCAGTTTACTGTATTTTCCTCCCTGCTGTCTTGAGAATTCTTTATCATCATTAACCTTTGACAACTTTAATACAATGTGTCGTGGGGAAAGTCTTTCTGCATTGATATAATTAGATGTACAGCTAGCTTCTTGGACTTGAATGACTAACTCCTTCCCTGGGTTTGGGAAGTGCTCATCAATTCTTTCTCTGAATAGGCTCTGTTTCTCTCTCTCTCTCTCTCTCTCTCTCTCTCGCTCTCGCTCTCGCTCTCGCTCTCATCTCCTTCTGGGATGCCCATTATCCTTATGTTGCTCTTTTTAATGGAGTCAGATGGTTCTTGTAGAATGCTTTAATTTTTTAAACTCTTGCTCCTCTCTCGTTCCACCTGAATCATTTCTAGATTTCTATTTCTGAGTTCACTAATTCTCTTTCATTTGGTCTATTCTTTTTCCAATCCTAAGGCATTCTTCATCTCATTTATTGAGTACTTCAGCTCCAGAATTTATTTGGTTTGCTTTTATAGTTTCAATCTCTGGTAAAGTGCTCCTTTTGCTTATTCATTTTATTCCTGAGCTCACTGAACTGCCTTTCTGAGTTTTCCTGTATTTCGTTGCATTTTTTCATTACTACAGTCTTGCATTCTTTGTCATTTAAATGTCTTATTGACTTTGAGACTGGTTTCTAGAGACTTGAATTTTCTTTCTGTGTTACTATGTTACCTGGTTGTTCATGGTTTTTAATGGATTGCTCCTCTGTCTGTAGACTCTTTTCTTATTTAGATACTATTTTGATTTTAACAATTTAGCTGGTTAATAATTACAGATCTTTCTTTTGTTTTCCAGTAGATGATGCTATAGCATAAGTTTTCCTTTTCTCTTCCCTGCACTACTTGAACCTCCAGGTTTGCAGTGTGTATATGTGGGGGGTTCACTATTTTTATGGAAAATGACTCCTGGTTGACCAGGGTGTTGGATGTCCCCACTGTGTCTGAGTCACCTCAGTCTTGACGCACCACTACTGTGGTAGGGGGATGTTTCCTACTGACATTATAGCTTAATATTTTCCAATGTCATGTTAACTTGGTTTCCTACAAAATTTACTAATTTTTTCCTTTCTTTTTTCATTCTATTGAGATATAATTGACATACAGCAGTGTAGACAGTTAAGGAGTATGGCATAATGACTCGACTTCGTATATTGTGAAATGATTACCATAATAAGTTTAAATTTTACTAATTTACTAAATACATTATCTGGCAGTTTGGTGAGTTCTATTTAAAACATAAGTTAAATTTACATAACTGAAATGGACTGTGAAATATTATTTGATGTCCTGGAATTTTAACACACACCATATCTAAGGGAGAGTTGATTTACAAGACACATTTTGCTCCTTTCATCTTTCTCCTCCTCCATCTAATAGTTTCCTCAAAGACATGTTAGACTGCAGGCTGAGTCTTTTCTGCAATGAGGTCACTCTCTGCAGAGGAGGAGACCAGAAAGTCCTCATAGAGGACATGGACTGGGACATAAGTCAGTAGCACTTCAAACTCCTCTAAGATGTGAGGCCTCTGACTACTAGTGGTAGGCTTCTTAGGAGGATGGGGTGAGGGAGCTATTCTGAACCTGGAGCTCTGCCATCCCTTGTCACTTCTCATGAAGACAATTCTGAAGGGCCGGCCTAGATGGTGGGGGTTGGAAGACACTGCAGGGCTGGACTGGGCTCAAGGTGAGGCGAGTTGGGTGGAGGCTTGGTGTCAATGCCTGACATTAGGGCAGGTGTCCTCATGGTCATTTGGTGTGCCTGTTTGTGTTCAAGTCCAGTTGTACAGGGGAGAGGATGGAGAATATGGAAAAGCCCTCAGATCAGGTCTCTGAGTGTTCTTCCCAAAGGATGGAAAGGACTTGAGCCTTGCTTTCTTTTGTAGGAAGTTGGGGTGGGGGAGGTTCTAGCAAGTCTGGATGGAGACCTAAGCAGATCTCTTCCCTGGCTGCCTGAGATTTGAGTCCTGCACTCATCTGTTTGACAGCCTCTGGGCTGCATTGAGTTCACTTCAGGTCACTTGGCTTGTGCCTTGTGGTTGAGGACATGGCCCAGACCAAGTGTCTTGGTGGCAGGCTGAGGAATATCATGAGAGAAGATTTTAGGCCTGTTGTTTGTCAGCTCAAAGATGATGCTTGAGGGTTGGCCCATGTGCTTGGGTGCAAGGTGTGAGGTAACAATGATATACATTTCCTGTCCTTTGTCTGGTCCATAATTAATATTGCAAGAAGCTCTGTTCAGATCTTTTGATGAGAGGCTGTGCAAGGCAGACGAGCCTCATAGCAGGTGTCTTGAGGGGTGGATGGTTTATGAAAACAAGGTCCTTGACAGTTTTTTTATTGACTAGACAAAAATTGGCTTGGAAGAATGCTGTGGAAGAGAAAAAATAGAAGTAACCAAATAAAAATACTTAAGAGCATATGAAATTAAATTTCACTGTAGAAGAAATACAAATGGTCATTTTACATATGAAGAGGCACCCAACTTCAATGGTGGTTATAGGAAAACAAATTATAATGCCAGTGTGATACTTTTTGTTTTTTCTATCATATTGGAAACTCGAAGGGCCTTTGTAGTGTCCAGTTACAATCAGTGGAAACAAGCCCTTTGATACACTCTTGCAGGGAGAATATATGGTTCATGTCCTTTGTAATGCAGTTGGCCTCTCTGTTGCTTCTGTGGGGATGTTTGACGTGATGGCCTTGATATCTGTTTCATGTCCTTGGGCCTCTGGTCGGTCTCTTTCATGCATTAATCTTTGGATTTCCTGAGGTACAAGAAAAAGCCAAAAAATATTATGTAGACCTCTGTAGAGACATAAGTCCCTCAAATGCCTATTTCTCCAAGTGGGGATGAGAAGGAATACTTAACTACTAAACAACACCCACAACCTTCTGCTCTTCTCCCCAGTTAATGCTCATTTCGTGCACGTGTATATACATTGTTTCATTTATATCTTCTATTTTCAGTCAAATATTTATTTCTGAAAAATTGTCATGTTGACATATGTATCTCTAGGTCACTGAATTTCACTGTTGTTTAAAACTTCTTCAGATAGACACACTGGTGAATATTTCCCTTGACTAGTGATACTGCTATACATTTTTGGGCACATCTTTTTGTTACAAACAGAATGTGAAGAATGAAGTTGCTGCACCGCCATTTTTGTACATGTTCATGTGATCATTTCGTCTGTCCTTCAAAATGATTCAATCCATTTCACTCTCTCTAACCTTGAAGGAGACTCCCCATTTCCCCATATCAACCCCATGCTGGGAGTGTCTGCATTTTTATGAATTGTATGTATGTGATATATTATTATTGATTTTATTTGCATTTCTTGGACTACTGATGATGCTGTTTTTATAGTATATTGTCCACCACTTGACATTACTTATCTATAAATTCGTTATGGTCATAATTCTATTTTTGTGGGTTATTTTTGTTTTATTTATGGAATGGTATTTTTAAAAATCCATTCTTGATACGATTTTATCCTGGGTGATGAGAATCAAAAATATATCCTTCCATTTTACAGATTATTTTAAATTCTATTTTCAGGCAGCATTTAATATATCAGTTTAATCTATTCCTTAGGAGTTTGTATGTTTTATCTTCCTAAAGATAAATCTTTCCCTGCTCTAAAATCATAAAGTGTTCATTTAAAAATTTTCATTGACCATTTCCCAGTTTCATGCTTGTCATGTGATCCATCTGGCATTTATTCATAGAAATTATTAAATGTCAGGATATATTAAAGTTATATCCATTCATGATTATTTAATAATCCATCACTGTCCTTACTGATGAGAAAATCACCTCGGATATTTCAATATTATATATGAATGTCTGTTTAGGGACTACACATTCTGTTTCATTAATCTGAGGGTTAATATTATTTCATCACCACCTTTTTTATTACTATTTCATTAAAACAAATCATGGTATCTGGTATTTCTGTTGTATTTCTTCAACTTTCTCACCTACATTTTTGTCCTTATATTTTTGTTAACTTTTCAATGTCTGGTCATGTCCCCCCAAAATTCATTGATACGTTGATTGGAGCAGGTTGCATCACACATTAGTTGAAGGAGAATTTATATTTTCATGACATTTTTCCAAATATGGATTTCGGTCACTCACTACTTTGTTTAATATTAAAGACTTCTAGAAATATAATTTTCTTCATAACGTTTCCTTTGCACAGCTTTTCTGAGGTTTATTCTCAAAATATTGACATATAGTTGCTAAATCATTTTAATTAATTGAAAATAGGTGATTTTCATAAATTGATCTTGCACCCCATAATTTTGCTGAAAAATCCCGCTCTAACAGGTTTTTTATCACTTTTCCTTAGATTTGCTCTGTAAACAATCAGATCATCTGCCGATAATGAAACCATTTGCTTGTGACTTCCAAAATGACATGCTGGACTAATTTTATATTCCTGAGAGCACGATGTCTGCCAAAACAATGTTAATGAGAAACAATGACTCGGGGCCTATTTATCTGTTGATCTGCATTGAAAAGCACTAAATTTTCTCATGAAGATTCATGTCTGCTTTAGGTTTTAGCATAGTGAATATACAGTATTCTAGCAGTTTGTTTTCTATTTCTCTCATAATTATGTTTAACTCTCTCAAATTTCAAAACTTTGCTTGTAGTAATTCTATCATATTCTCCCCATCTTTGAATAAATAATATGAATATGATATTAATAGATTTTATGCTATAATGGAATGAAAATTCCACATGTCTTTTCTTGTGATGTAAATTTTTTATTTCCATGCATAAACACTTAAGGTCTTTTGAAAATTTATTTACTTTTTAAAAACTGGCATACAATATTATACAGTCATGAGCTGCATAATGACATTTTGGTCATCAATGGGGCTACGCATATGGCTTTTGAATGCTGGTCCCAGCAGTTTACAATGGATTATAAGCAAAAATGTTAGTGATGTTGAATGAAAAGGCTGGACTTTACTATGATGTTGAATTTACCGGTAGCTCTGGGTTGTTTAAATAGACAAGAAGGCTCTGCATGCTGTCCATCCATCCTGTGCCCTCTGGAGACAGGCCAGGAGTTGGTGAGGGAGAGAGAAGAGCAGGTCGGGGAAAAGGAGAGCCCGGGAGCCCGCCCCTGCGTGCCCGTGCACACATACTCATGTGCACAAACAGATTCCCTGTGTTTCTCTTTCCTCTCTCTTTCCTCCCTCCCAAATACTCCCTGACTCTCCCCTTCTCTCTTGTTATTATTTCTCATCTCAAGCATTATCTTTCTGGGTCTCTTTTGATCTCTGCGCCCCTTCTTTCCCTTCCTCCTGACATCTACTCTTTCTCTGATGGTGCCTCTCTCCAAAGCTTTCCTGTCCCCCAACACACACGGGCAAACACACTTTATTTTTATGGTGTTTATTTTTACCACATCTTTTCTACATTTAGATATTTTTAAATACACAAATAATTGTTACAATTGCCTATAGTATTCAGTACAATAACATACAGTACAGTTTTGTAGCTTAAGAGCAATAGGCTGTGTCATACGGCCTAGGAATATCGTAGGTTATACCATCTAGGTTTGAGTAAGTACACTGTATGATGTTTGCACTATGATGAAACTGCCTCATGTCACATTTTTCAAAATGTATCCCCATCATTAAGTGAAACATGACTGTATCAGTTTGAGGTGTACAACATAATGATTTGATATATGTATATATTGCAAGTTATTATCACAGTAGGTTTAACATACATCACCACACAGTTAACATTTTTTTCTTGTGATGAGAGATTTTTAGATCTACTCTTAGCAACTTTCAAATATATAATACAGTATTGTTAATAGTTACCATGTGATACATTATATCCCATGACATATTTATTTTATAAATGGAAGTTGTACATTTTGACCTCCTTTCATCTATTTTGTCCCTCCATCTGCTTCTTGCAATCACTACTCTGTTCTCTGTAGCTATGATTTCAATTTTTTTAAGATGCCACATATGAAGTCATATAGTATTTGCCTTTCTCAGCCTAACTTCTTACTTACTTAGCATAATGCCCTCAAGGTCCATCATTGTTGTTGCAAGTGGCAGAACATCCTTCTTTTTTATGGCCGAATAATATCCCATTGTGTGTATATCACATTTTCTTTAATTATTCATCCATAGAGACACACAGATTATTTCCATGTCTTGTCTATTGTAAATAACATTTCAATAAACATGGAAGTTCAGATACCTTTCCAAGATAGTGATTTTATTACCTTCAGATAAATACCTAGAAGAGGAATTGCTGGGTCATATGGTAATTCAATCTTTACTATTTTTGAGGAAACTCCATACTGTTTGTTTTCCATAGTGGTTGCACCAATTCAGACCCCACCAAGAGTGCACAGGGGTTCGCTTTTCTTCACCTCTTTTCCAACACTTGTTATTTTTTGTCTTTTCAAAAATAGCCATTCTTAAAAGTGCGAGGTGATATTTCACTGTGGTTTTGAATTGCATTTCCCTGATGATTAGTGTTGTTAAGCATCTTTTAAAGTGTCTGTTGACCATCTGTATGTCTTGTTTTGGAAAATGTCTATTCAGATCTGCCTGTCTTCTCATCAGATATTTTTTTTCTTTGAGTTGTGTTAGTTCTTTATATATCTTGGATATTAACCTCTTATCAATATATAATTTGCAAATATTTTCTTCCATTCCATAGGTTGTCTTTTCATTTTGTTGATGGTTTTCTTTTCTGTGCAGAAGCATTTTGTACATGTAAATATTTGAAAAAATTATTTTGCAATATAATTTACTCTTTTAAAACCAGTATTTTATTAGAGCAATTTTTTCAGTTCTTGTAGGATACCTGACCTCTAAACTATCTGTAAAGTGAACAATCTGATGTTTTGACATACATATACATTATGAAATGATTATCACAATCAAAATAATTAACATACCCATCACCTCATGTTGTTACCTTTTCTTTTTCTTTGCGAGAACAATTAAGATCTCTCAGCAAATGTTAAGTATACAATATAATATTGTTAACTACAGTCAACACGTCGTGCACTAGATCTCCAGAATTTCTTCATCCTACATATCCGAAGCTTGGTCAAAGGGTACATTATCTCCCATATACCTCAACCTCCATCATTCATAACTAGCATTCTACTCTCTGCTTAAAATCGCAAATAAAAGTAAGAAGATCATGCAGTATCTGTGTTTCTGTGTCTGGCTTGTTTCATTTCACGTCTTCCACATTCATCCATGCAGTCCCAACTGACAAGATTCCCTTTTTGTATGGCTGAATAATTTTCCATAGCGTGCGTTTAACATACATACACAAACACACACATTTTCTTTATCCATTCATCTGTCCACAGATATTTAGGATATTTCCACATCTTTACTATTATAAATACTACTGTAATAAACATGAGAGTACAGATATTTCTTGGAGATACTGATTTTGATACTGATTTTGTTTTCTTTCAATGTATAGTATATAGATATGGGATTGTGCAATAACATGATAGTTCTAGTCCTAATTTTTTGAGGAACCTCCATACTGTTTTCCATAGTGGCTGCACCAATTTACATTTCCACCAAATATTGCACAAGGTTTCCCTTCTCCACATCTTCAACATTTGTTATCTTTTCGATAGTAGCCATTCTAACAAGTGTGAGATTTTATCTCATGGTGGTTATAATTTGCATTTCCCTAATAATGATGTTGAGTACCTTTTCATATACCTGTTTACCATTTGTATATCTTTTGAGAAATGTCTATTCAGGTTCTTTGCCCATTTTGTTTTTTGTTTTGTTTTTGCTTATTGAATTCTTTATGTATTTTGGATATTAGTCCTAATATCCCTCTGTTGAGTGTTCCCTTTATTTTTTAGTTTGATTCAATCTATTTTTTTTTTCCCGATTTTTGCTGTCATTGCCTGTGCTTTTGGGGTTGTATCCAAAAATACCAATGTCAAGAAAACTTTTTTCCTTATATGTCCTTCTAGTTATGTTACATATTCAGATCTTCATTTAAACCTCTAATTCAGTTGATTTTTGTGTATAATGTGAGTTACAGGTGCAATTTCTTCCTCATGCATGTGGATATCCAATTTTCCACATCATTTATTGAAGAGACAATCCTTTCCCCATTGTATGTTCCTGGCACCATTATCAAATATTAGTTGTCTATAAATGTGTGCATTTTTTTCTGAGCTCTCTATTCCATTTCACTGGTCTATATGCCTGTTTTTATGCCACCATAACTATAATGCTTTGGTTATTATAGCTTTGTAGTATAGTTTGAAATCATGCAGTGTGATGCCCTCAGCTTTGTTCTTTGTGCTCATCTGGATATTTTGGGTCTTTTGTGGTTCCATATAAATTTTAAGATTGCTTTTTCCATTTTTTTGTGAAAAATTCCATTGGCTTTCTGAAAGGGATTGCATTAAATCTATAGATTGTTTTGGGTGGTAAGAACATTTTAACAATATTAATTTTTAATCTATTCACACGAGTTATCTTTCCATTTATTTGTCTAATTTGTTTCATCAATATTTTCATAGTTTAGAGTACAGATGTTTCACATTCTTGATTAAATTTATTCCTATTTTATTCTTTTGGGTGCTATTGTTAATGGAAATTTTTTCTTCTTTTTCTGATAGTTTATAGAATCACAACAGATTTTTGCATATTGTTTGTGTATCCTGCAACTTACCAAATTCATTTAATTATTAGTTTTAATAGTTTTTTTGGTGGCATCTTTGGGGTTTTCTAAATATAAAATTATGTCATCTGTGAACAGACAATTTAACATTTTCCTTTATGATTTGGATTTTCTTTTTCCTGCCTATTTGCTCTGGTTAGGACTTCCTAGTACTTTGTTGAATATAAGTGGCAAGAATAGGCAACCCTGTCTTGTTCCTGATCTTAGAAGCTTTCAGCTTTCACCATTCAATATCATGTTTCTTTTGGCTTTGTAATATTTGGCTTGTATCATGTAAATGACATTTTTTTTCTATACATAATTTGTTGAGAGTCTTTATCATGACAAGATATTGCATTTTGTCAAATAATTTTCCTGTATCTATTACTATGATCATTCCATTTTTTCTCATTCTGTTAAGATGATGTGTCACCCCTATTGATTTGCATATATTGAGCCATCTTTGCATTTCAGGGAGAACTCCCACTTGATTGTGTTGTGTGATTCTTTTAATGTACTGTTGAATTGGGTTTACCAGGATTTTGTTGAGGATATTTCTGTTTTTTAGAATCACTGGCCTGTAATTTTCTTGAACTACCCTTGTCCGGTTTTGGTATCTGGGTAATGCTGGCCTCATGAGTTTGAAAGTGTTTCCTCCTTTTTAATTTTTTGGAAGAGTTTAAGAAGTGTCGGCTTTTAATTCCTCCTTAAATGTTTGATTTCATTCACCAATAAAACTACCTGCTCCTGAGATTTCATCTATTGAGAGGTTTTTGAATACTAAGTCGATCTCTTTACTCATTATTGGTCTGTTCAGATTTTTTTGTTTCTTCACTATTCAGTCTTGGCTGGTTGTGTTTTTAGAAATTTGTCTTTTTTTTTTTTTCTTAGGTAATCCACTTTATTGGCATATGGTTGTTAATAACTGTCTCTTACAGTCCTTTGTATTTCGGTATCATCCTAAGGTCTCTTCATTTATCATTTTGAGTTTTTTCTAAGTTTGTCATTTTCATCTTTTCATAAAAAATTTTATCGATCTGTTCTCTTTTTAGTCTCTATTCCTTCATATTTCTATTTGATTTCTGCTCTAGTTTATATTTACTTCTTTTCACTTTGGCTTAGTTTGTTCTTCTAGTTTAGGTTGTGAAGTTAGGTTGTTTAATTGAGATCTTTTTTTTTCTTAATGTAATTTAGCACTGTACACATTCTTTTAATTAATTGCTTTTGTTGTATTCCATAAGTTTTGATATTTTGTGTTTCCATTTTTGTTTCAGGATATTTTTTATTCTCCTTTTGATTTCTTCTCTGATGCATTCATTGTTCAGGAGTGTGCTGTTCAATTTCTACATATTTGTGAATTTTCTAGTAGTCTTCCTGATATCGATTTCCAGTTTCCAATCACTGTGGTTGAAAAGATACCTGAAAGGATTTCTATCTCTTGTATTTTTGAAAACTTGTTTTCTGGCTGAACATATAATCTATGCCAGGGAATGGTCTATGTGTACTCAAGAACAATGGGAGTTTTACAGCTATTGGATGGAATGTACTATACGTCTTTTGGGTTCACTTGATGTAAAGCATAATTTCAAGTCCAGTGTTTCCTGATTGCTATTCTGGCTGAATGATCTATCTAGTGTTGAAAGTTGGGTATTGAACTCCCCTACTATTATTGTATTTTTGATTATTCTTTCATAAATGGTTACATTTGCTTTATGTACTTAGGGGCTCCAATGCTGGATGCATACATATTTATAATTATAATCCCTTGATGAATTAATCCCTTTATCATTATATGACCTTCTTTGTTTTTATTGATAGATTTCGACTTAGTCTATTTTGTCTGATATCAGACTAGTCATTCTGCTCTCTTTTGCTTATCATTTGCATGAAATAACTTTGTCCAACCCTTCAATTTCATCCTACATATGTCCTTAAAGTTAGTTAACATGAGTCTCTTGTACACAGCATATAATCGATTGTTCATTTTCTTTTTTAATCTATTTAGTGACTATGTATTTTGGTTGGGGAACTTAATCTATTTACACTTTAATTATTGACAGATGAGGACTCATTGCCATTTTGGTAGTTGCTTTCTGGCTATATTATAGTTTGTTACTATCTTCCTCTTGCTGTCTTCACTTGTGGTTTCATAATTTTTTTTTTCAGTGATATACTTTGATTCCTTTTCCTTTGTATATTGTGTATGTGCTACAGGATTTTTATTTCTGTTTACCATGAGGCTTACTTGAAATTACTTATAACTGTCTAAGCTGAAAACAATTTTGATTACATACCAAATCTCTACAGTTCTTTCCCCAACACTGTTATTGATGCCACAATTTACATCTCTTTTACAGTGTCCACCAATTAACAAATTATTGTAGATACTTTTAATAATTTTATTTTTCACTTTTATACTAGAGAAGAAAGTGTTTTGTGCCTATTTATTGCAGTATTAAACTAGTCTCTATTTGACTATACATTTACTAATGAGTTTTATACTCTGTTTTCATGCTGCTAATTAGTGTTCTCTTGTTACTACACGAAGAACTCCTAGCGGTTAAAAAAAAAATTCCTTAATATTTATGTCTAGAAAAGTCTATCCTTCATTTCTAAAGGACAGCTGTGCTAGGTGTAATGCTTTTTGTTAGTAGTTTTCACTTTCAGCAATTTCAATACAGAAATTTCAGACTAAAGAGAATTTTCTCTTTGACTTAATAATTTAATTTTAATGTGTCTTGGTATAAGTTGAAATTTAAGCATTCTCTTTGATCTTCATGAATATGTATGTTAATTTCCATCTCCAGATTTAGGAAGTTTTCATTCATTATTTCTTTAAATAGGCTTTTTGCCCCGTTCTCATTCTCTTATGATACAATGTTTCACTTGATATCCCACATGTTCTTTACATTTTCTTCACACTTTTTCATTCTTTTTGCTCCTCCAAGCAGATGTCAAATGGTTTTCTGCTCAAGTTCATTGATTCTGTCTTCCACTTGATCAAGTCTCCTTTCAAAACCCTATATTGAATTTTGTAGTTCACTTACTGTATTTTTCATCTCCAATTTTTGTTCCCATCTCTTACTTGAGCCCATTTTATTCATGTCTCTATTTGTATTCTTTTGTAAATCACTGAGTTCTTTAAGACAATTATTTTCCCCAGAAGTAAACCCATGCTTATAGGGTCAATTGATTTTTGACAAAGTTGTCAAGAGTGTACAATGGGGAAGAATAGTCTCGTCAATAAATAGTGTTGGGGAAACTAGACAGTCCCATGCAAAAGAATGAAACTGGATCCCTATTTTACACTATGTATAAAAGTAAACTCAAAATGAATTCAAGACTTGAATGTAGACCTGGAACCATAAAACTCTTAGAGAAAGACATATAAGGTAAATCTTTGACATGGGTCTTAGCAATATATTTTTGGAGTTGACACCAAAAGCAAAAATAAACAAGTGGGACTATATCAAATAAAAAAAGCTTCTGCTCAGCATTTGAAACTACAAGAAAATGAAAAGGCAGCCTTGAATTAGAGGAAGTATTCGCCAACCACGTGTTTGATAAGCAGTTACTATCTAAAATATGTAAAACTCATACAAATAAAAGAGTCCGCATAGGCATTTTTCCAAATAAGACAAATGGCCAACAGGTACATGAATCAGTGGCTCAACAACACTAATCATCATGGAAACACAAATCAAAACTACACGGGGGATATCACCTCACACCTGTTAGGATGGCCATTATTGAAAAGACAACAAAGGCTGGTGAGGATGTGGAGAAAAGTAAACCCTTGTGCATTGTTGGTGGGATTGTAAATTGGTGTAAGTACTATGGAAAAGAATATGGAGTTTCCTCAAAATATTAAAGATAGAACTACCATATGACCCTGCATTTCCACTGCTGGGTATATATTTAAAGGGAAAAAACATTAAGAAGTGATATCTATACTTGCATGTTCATTGCAGCATTATTCATAATATTTCAGGTATAAAAAACTAGGTGTCCATTAACAGTTGAGAATCAAGAAAACGTGATTTTATATATATGTGTGTGTATACATATATACACACATACACACATATGTATACATAACATATATATGATAGAGAGCCGAGTGGAGACTGAGGCAGGGACTGACTGACAAGATGGAGATCCCTGAGAGATGATAGGGACCAACAGATGGAAGACAGGGACATCTGGTTCTCCCCCCAACCCCTGCCCCAAGATAATCTCACTGAAGAAAGTCTCCAAAATCACTCATATCCCATTGATGTTTTAAAAAATTTTGATATCAAGGATTGTTCTCACATATAATTATTATCAGTAATTATGAGAGGAAGATAGAAGGGGCAAAACAGTTTCCAATCATTAAGATTACTTGGTGTGAAGGCAATAATATTGGAAACAATATCACAGAGTCGGAGGGTCTAACCAAACCTTCCACACTATGACCTAGTCTTTCTAAAGACCTTTGAGAGAACATCTGTGGTGATAAACTCACCATTTCACTAAGAGCCTTTTTTATTGCTGTGAGAGGCTTTCTCTTTGTACTGAGCCAAAATCTGCCTCTCTTTCTACCCATTGGTTCTTATTCTACCATATACTTAGAGATGCAATTTGTCTTCTATTTGACAGCTCTTCCTTTATATAGGAAAAAGACCCATAATTTTTCTATTTTAATCTGCAAATTATAATTGTGAATCTAGGAAGTTAAGATTTATTTTTATAATGAAAATGCTATTCCCTCCTTATTCCTAAATGAGGTAATATTTAATGATGTTGTCTATTATAACCTGTGACTGCTGATAGTATTCTAAACTTATCATGGTGACTTGCACCTAAAGATTTGTAAGCAAAGACAGATATCCTACAACTTCATTTAGTCATAGAGTCATGAGCTTCACTGTAATATGGAGGTTTAAACTGTCTCTACCTAATCTGATGTTCTGAAACTTGGGATTCTAAATAAGAATTGGGAATTATTGCTAAGAGGTTCATAGAAATTGAATCTGCAGAGTATCAACCAGGCATTTGAAACAGATGAGCTGACCCTTTACAAGTTCTATACTTAATTGTGAACTTGATTGATCCTCTAAGCTCTATCATAATTGGAAATTTTAGAAGCAAATGCTTGCTTGACAGTGTTATGCCTCCATGACAGATTATAGCCTGAATTATTGCTAACAGGATAATGGCAGATCACCAGAAATGGTGGGGAAGTTATAGGATGAGTCAATGTTATATGATGGAAAGAGCACAGAAGTTAAAAACAGAATACTTGACTTTGAGTTATAGACAGAAATAATGAGGGAAAGGGCATTATTCTCCAAATTAAAATATTATATCAAGTGCCAAAGTAATTAATACATTTACATGCATGACTATAAAATTTCAGGACACCCAAGTGGGGACTCTCTTAACTTGGAAGGCAGAAAAAATAAAGGGCGGGAAGCTGCAATACTGCATGCTAGGAAAATAATGGGACTATTTCATCAAAGTACTAAGAAAAAATATCCTTAACCTATAATTTTAAACCAAGTCAAATCATTACTCAGCTGTAATGTTATGAGATTCAGGAGTCAGTGGGTTTAATGCAGATGTCTAGGGAGAGATGCCCCAGAAGGAGAGTTGTACTGCAGGATTAGAGACCCAGACTGAAACAGGAAGCTTAATGGTCCTGGTGCAGAGATCTCCAGAATAAAGGGGAAGATGCATCAAAATGGCATTAAAATAAATATTGTAAAAGACAATTTAGAGATAAGAAGGGACTACCTGTAGCAAATGCAACAGAAGTTCAAATGATTACGTATGGAGATGAAGTCTGAGAGGCAGCAGAATATTAATGCCCAGCAAGACAAAACAATATGGCTTCTAAGTCTATATCTGCAGGGGTGGAAGAAGTCTGAACCTCTTAGAAGTAAGCTTACTGAGGAAAACAGACTTAGAAATAACATAATGACCAAAGTTAAGGCCTAAAGAGAACCATTCCCTGAATACCAGTATGTCTGCAGTAAGGAGAATGCATTTTCAAAAATGTACTTTTCAAATTGTGATTAAAATGCACATGGTTAAAACAAATCTAAGATTGCTGAAGGTTTTTCATGAAAAATAACAAAGTATATATGACAACTGTGAAAGAGCAGAGGTGGAAAAGGCTTCCAGAAGCTATTGTAGGCATTGCGGGGTGGGGGTGGGAATAGCTTTTTGACATTAACATATGACAAATTTTAAATATCATTGAGATGTTACTTCCAAAAAAAATTTTTTTTAGATACAGTTACTTCAGTTATGTGATACATAAAGGTGTTTGTTTATCTGTGAAATTCATCTTCCTCTAACTTATCTGGAAATAATTTTAGATTTACAGGAAAGTTACAAAAATAGCACAGAGCTCCCACACACACTTTACTCAGTTTCTCTAACGTTAACATCTTATGTAACCATAGTACACGCCTCAAAACGAGGACATTAACACTAGCTCACTAAATCTAATCTATAGATCTCATCTAAATACCACCAATTCTCCCATGAAGTTCTCTTTTCTCTCTTTGAATTTCATGATCTCTATGCTCTTGAAGAGCCAGCCACTCTATGGAATGCCCCACAGATTGGGTTTGTCTATTGTACTTTTGTGACTAGATTAAGGTTATGCATTTTTGACAAGAGTATCACAAAAGCTATATTGTGCCCTTCTCATTGTATCATATCGGAAAGACTATGATGTCCATGTGTCTCCTGACAGGTGATTTTACTTGGTTAGAGTGTTATCTGCCAGAATTTTCCACAATAATGATTATTCTCTGTGTAATTAATATTTTATGGGGACGGGTCTAAAATCTAACAATTTGTCATTAAATGCGCAGTACATAAAAATCCTTGTTATTTAACTTCTCAGCATTTGATGCCCTTTACATTTTTCTTAACATTCATTCATTTATTCTTTCAATGAGTATCTTTTTAATTATTCAGTAAACTACATTAAATTCTACCTTCAGGCCGGTGATCACTTATGCTGTTGACTGTGGCCTTGTCTGGGCCGATATAAATTTGGCCCCACCCTGCATAACATCTATAATAATATTTATCCTGAAGAAGTCCTTTGGACTTGCCTTTGGCAGGGGGATATAGTTGATTTTTCTCCCTTCTCAATAGTTACTGTTATAGGGTGTGGGGGGTGGGGTTTGCTGCCCTCTGAATGAGCCCTATAATATAAAATCCATGTACAGGTCAGAGATATGAAAATTCTCCTCAGACAGAATATTCTCTGATCAGCCTTTCTTAAGTGTAAACTAACTGAATGCATACTCAAAAAAAGAAGGTGTCAATCAGGAATGAATCTGGGCATGGAAGCACAGAGAAGAGTCACTTTGCAGTTATTAGCAGCCATCTACCAAAGCAGGGTTTAGAGGAGAGAGTTTGGTATCCTTTAGAATGCCTGCATCCAGGCTTGTTGCAATCAATACTCCAAGTACCAGAACTAGCTCCTCTCGTTTTGAGCCAAGCGGATGAATTTAGTATTTTGGATGCCAACAAAGCAAGGTCACAAAAAATTAGTTTTGAAAGAATATGATATATGATATTTCAATGAAAGTATAAAAGTATGCACCATGGGAAAAATCAAAACTTTGACTTTTCACGTTTTTATAGTTTTGTATGGTTTATAATTTGGATAACATGAGAGAAGTAAGAAGGCAAACTAAAATGCTATGGCCTCGAAAGGTCTTAATCATGTTCTGTTCTGACCCCATGCTCACCAAGCAATCTTTGTGTTACACTTTAGCTTCCTGTGCAGGAGTTATATGGTTTCCTGGAATAGAAAGTTGACATTAATATTCCAGTCCATGTAGCAGCTATTTTTTCTCATTGTAAATCAATAAATAAGCATTCTGGTTTTATGCACTGGTCTGTGAGCTTAATTTGAGTCTACCCCTGAGATATGAGGTACTTTTAGTGAATGACAATATCAGGTCTCCAGGTCTGTTGATCTAAAACCCAGAGACCGGTCAACGTAGCAAAACAAAGGGAGGCCTAGTTCCTCCTGGAAACAACTTTTTAATTAAAGTTTTACTTTTTTAAACATCCATTCACATTTGAGGATTAACTCTTCAAAATAAAAGCTCTTTATCAAGAAAGCACCATACGTTCATGTTCAAGGAAATAAAAGAAATATTAATGCTCAGCAAGAGAAACGATGTGGATTCCAGGTTAATATCTGCAGGAGTGGAAGATGTCTTAACTAACCTTTTAGGAGCCAGCTTAGTTAGGAAAATAGACTTAGAAATAAATAACACAAGGGCCGAAGTTAAGACCTGAAGAGCATCATTCCCTGAATGCCAGTATATAGTGGTTTCACTGGACTTGGTCATCTCTTGCTCCAAAGAGTTCAATAATGAGACAACTATACTTGCAAAACTTACAAGACAGATGTTTTCATGTCTCTGATGAAACAGGCTGGGGGAGCTAGTTTTATGTAAAAGATATCTCTTGAGGAGAACATACATGTAGAGTCGAGGTTTTCAAAAGAGGAGAGCTCATTCAAGGAGAGTGACATGGGAGACTCAGAAAATGTTACTGAGCAGTTTGGAGATGGGAAATGATCAAATGAAATTCAATCAATGTGAAATCAAGAGATAGAAAACCTGACAGTAATCTACAGGTGGATAATGAATGGTCTTGAAGTCATGTTTTTGATACTGATGATATATTGTAGAAGTAATTTTGGAAGAGGGAAAAATAATTTTCTAGATAGTGGGTGCTTGATGTAACAAAAATCTCCTCTCTCTGCCCCTCCCCCCACCCAGACAGTGGTTTCTGTTAAGTGTAAGAACAAAGAGGAGGTTCTGAAGGCAGACTAAAGTTTGATGGGTTTCATTTTTTTTAAACAGTAAATATTAACTTATTTTTTCTGAGTGCCCAGAGTCCCCTCTCTCCTTTTAAGAAAAATATATTCTAGCAAGTAAGTGCCCACGCTAATCAATCTGCAAACTCATACTGAGAACCTGTTATCTGGGCAATTAGATCAAGATTGTAGAAAAGAAAGTAGAAATTATCAAAATGGAAGTCAGCTCTTTACTTGTTTATAATCTGGTTGGGAAGACAAGATTTATACATATACAATGTTAACTAAAAATGTAAGGCGAGTGCCAAAAACCCTCAACAAGTGATTTTATTTCTCTGGGTTTTAATTTCTTGATCCATAAACTTAAGAGACTTGTTTAAAAGTCTTAGGGTTCTGAAGTATCAAAGGAGTGCCTTAGACAATTAGGGGTTGAGAAAAAAGAGGAAAAGTATGGGCTGGGATGGTCAGAAAAAACTTTAGGGGTCCAGAGTCCTTAAGAACAGTCAGACTGAGATTCGAACAAGTCAGGATTTACAGAATGCTGTTCAAGATAATGCATGAAGATAATCTTTTCTAAGAGAAAAACACAATAGCTTTTTAAACATCACATTATCTACCTGGACTGAAGTCTTCTGTCAAACACCCTTTTAAAAATAAACACGTTTACTTTCTATTTTTTCAAAATTAGACAGGTCTTTACATTCACCCTCTTCAATTTCTCTAACTTCTTTGCCCACCGTTTGCCCTGACTTTCTCTGCTACTGCCATACTACACTGCTCACTCTGCTTTGAACTCCAGATGTTATCTCCTGACTCTATGAGCTCTTGCTTTATGCTTCAAATGTCTCCCCACTTCACCTTGCTTGTCTAGCAACCACCTTCCAAATCCTCCCTCAGGGGACCAGTAGAGGATATCTCTTATAGGAAGTTGTGGGAGCACAAAAAATAACTTTCCTTCCACCATCTAAGTTCTTCTGGCTGGGCTAATAAATTAACATGAGACAGATTAACAGGAGAAAATGTCCAAAATGTATTGGGTGGGGAGGTGCCATGAGAACCTAAGGCCTGAAGACACAGTGGGCAATTGAGGTCTATATGCCATTAAGGGTGGGGAGAAAGAGGGATCTGGGATTTCAAAGGAAAATTAGGCAATTTACAGGGAGGTGAGAAAGAGCAAACATGTAAAGAAATTCTTCTTGGGCCACCTCTCAGTCTTCCCTTCTCTTTCTGCTCCCCTACTAGAGAGTTATCACTGTTGGTGCATACTGCATACTGGATCAAGCATCCCAACTGCTTGCCTACACAGCAGCTTCCCTGTTCGTGAAGTTTTTTTTAATATTAGGTGCTATGTGGCTCATTTGTCATTTTCTACTCAGTATCCAGCAAAGTACACAGCATAAAACAGATGCTCACTGTGGTAAATACATACGGGTGAATAAATTGAGTCTATAAGTTAAGTGAATCCTTAGGGTGCCTGTTACTCATCCCTTTCTTTCTTGCCTTAAAAATTTAGACTCCACGACAAATGTAGAGAATAGAGACAAGGCATTACTCTTCTCTTTTTGCCATTCTAAAGTGTTTTGATACTGTGTTCTCCTTCAAAATAATGTTTCAATAAGAGATTGCCAACTAGGCATAAATGAAAGTAAAATGAGAGCTCCACAAAACTATGGCCTTTTTACAAGAAACAAATTTTATGAATCATTGCCATTTTAAATTTATACCCTAGTATTTTGTCCTAAGGGCTCTCACTAATGACTTGGAAAAAAACTACAAAAAGAAAGTTATCAGATCTATCAATTGTGCTTACCATTAAAACTACTGTCTCTTCTTCTCCACCCACAAATGTTAAATAAAGGCCAAGTCAGATTATAATTTAGCTAACATTTTTCCTTTCAGAATAAGCAAAACAGATGCCAAGTAGAGCAGAAATTATTGCTTTTCTCATTCTCTAATGGCCCAATGACTGCCTGGGAGGGACTAACTAGCTTTCTAGAATTGCCAACTTTCTCACTGCCCAGGACACATCGGGCTTGATGCCATCCCTGCCATTTGAGGATAATGAACCATCATACTCTGTCAGAAATAAGAACTTACTTAATGAGTAGTAAAGCTAGCAATCATAAGCAAGAAAAGTGCTTCAGTAGCATTTTGCACCATTAATAAAACACATCTAACGATTCATTTTTTTGTCCTTTTGTGTTATTCTTGCCACTTCTCTAGGGTTCTTTCCTGATGCTTCTTATTTAGTAAAAGTTTCTTTTGGCCACCTCCATCGTGTTCTCCCTTATTGTTTTAATTTTTTAAAAATTCAACTTCCTATCCTCGCGAAGTCGATAATTGCAAAGAGATGCAGGGAAGAGGTGTCTAAACCTTGGACTAAGGAATCTTTTAGTTTCCGCTCTGAGTTGTCTATCCAATGATCTTAAAACTACTTTGAAAGTAGTATTTTAAAATTGTTTTACAGTGGAAAGTTCATCAAACTTAAGCAGTGTTGCTCCACTATTCAGATATTACTGTGAAACCCTCCCCTATCTAATTCATAACTTTTCAGATTTTGTTAAAGCAGACACATTTTACCAGGGCCTACTCACTTAAATTTTAAACAAAAACAATGTAGGAATCAAAAGTAAATACTTAAAACAAAAAAAGAAAAAAGAAAAAAGTAGGTGTATAAGTATACAAAAAAAAGAGGAAGATGTAGATATATAAAAACTTAAAATGCTTTGAATTGCTAATTTTTAGTACCATTTTATGCAGTAATTTCTTTGAGTGTTCTAATTAGGCTCCTTGTGACCATTTATAAACCATTAGATGAGCAGAGTACTGAAGTACTGCTGGAATACTGAAAGCACTGAAATCAAATCCCAATTTACTATATCCTAGGAACACTCTCTAGGGCTTAGTTTATTCCTCTGAGATACAGTACAAAAACATTCAAGCCAGGTGGTCATGGAGTAACTCTCAGCTCTGACATGAACTGACTCCTTCCTGTTCTTTAATTTCCTGCTCTGTAAAATGGAGATTATAACTGTACCTACTTATGTAATTTTTATGTGGCATAAATTAAATTACGACTAGGATTTTCATGGTGATTTGCAATTTTCAGAGTATTTTTCACATGTCCACCAGAGACATTTAATATTTATATCCTTCATAAACAAAATACGATTCTAATGTACAAATTGAAAAAGACAAATGTCTCACTTTTTAACAAACCACCAATAAAAATCTATGTACTTTAAAATGTAAATGACTTGACGTTGTTTAAAATATGTCACAAAATAATACTCATAATACTAAACATTTATTGAGTAGTGTCTACATGCCAGACATTACAATAAATGTTCTATTTGCATTGACTTACCTAATAATCATATAAGCCTCTGAGGAAGGTACTGTTAGTATTTAAAATAAGTAAATGGCTCAGAGTTATGTAGTTAGTTGTAGATTTTCAACCGAGGCATTCTGACTCTAGTTCTTATCTTTAGTTTTTTGCAGTTCTATATTATGTTATACCTAAGTATGAATTTGTTTACTTTTCTTGATTATAATTCTTTGGACTTCTTCAAGCTATGGAAAGGTGTCTTTCCTGCCTTCTGTAAAATTTTCAGCTATGCTTACCTTAAATAATTCCTCTTTTATTCTATACTTTGAGCAGCAGGGGTTAGGTTATTTCTTCTGATCTATCTGTACACTAAATTTTTTTTCCAGCACTGTTTAATTTGGCATTAAATACATCTATTGAGTTCTTAATTTGGGTTATTTTGGTTTTCTTTTAGTTCCAAAAGTCATATCCGGTTATTTTCCAAAACTTACAGAAAATTCCATATCATGTTATATAATTAACACTGCTTTCATTGATCATCTGTTGATGAACCCAAAATTTGATGGGTACCAAGATGGATAGAGATTTGATGAGTACCAAGCCAAATGAAGAATTAAATCAGTGTTTGAGAAATTTTGAGAATATAAAAGGATTCATGATTTAATGAAATCCACACACTATTGATGTATCCAAACTTTTGTCCTGTGTGCATACTTAATATCATTCAACAGTGATTCACCATAAACATTGCGATCAGAATGGTGGGGCTAAAGAAAAGTATAAAATATGGTTCCTGTCCTCAAAAAATAAAAAAAAATGATCTGTGTCTCTTTGGAAGAACAAAATGTATACACAACTGAAGTGAGAAGTGGCAGAGGTAAAAAGCCACAGTAGGGACAACATATTGAGAAAATGTGTGAGGTAAGTATGAGTAATGTACATTAAAAGCCTTTGCTGGAGAGTAGTGGATCAAAAAGACCTGACATTGCTAAGAAACAGAGACCCTTTAACTATAGAATTTGTAATTGATTATCTACTGTGGAGCCATTCTAAATTTTCTGGATAAGAAGCAGCATGACAAATAAGAGTTTATGATCACTAGTGATTTTCCCAGTATTTCTGATAGAAAGTAAAAAATGAGTTGGTTTTGGGTAAATCTTGGAGGAAAAAAACAATTTGGAGAATACTTTAATAATTACATGCTTTTACTTAAACAGATAATATCAGAAAGGCCCTGAAGATGTTTTCAGAAATAGAGATCACTAGGATCAGCCCCTGGATGTTCTGATTCATAAGTCTGATATAGTATCTGGGAATCAGATAAGCAAGTTTAGAAATCACTAGTTGTGAGAGAAAATAAATGCCAGTCTAGGGTAATAACAGAAGCGGAGAAGAAATTTATCAAAAAGAGTTTCCCAAAAGGAGCCTTGAGAGTATTTGGATTCTGGACATGAAAAGAGAAAGAGGGAGAGAGACAGAGAGGGTGTGGGGGAGAGGGAGGGAGAGGAAAAGGGAAGAAAAGGTATCAAAGATGAGGGAGAGAGGGAGGGATGGTGGGAGGGAGAGAGAAAGAGGTATCAAAGATGATCCCCAAACTGGTAGCTAAGAAGTACACACAAATCTTGATTGACTGGCTCAATGCCCTTAACATTTTAAAGTTAGATTTCAGTAAAATAATAGAGAATTGCAGAAACTCAAGCCATTAGTCCTAAAGTACATCTTGAGAATAGGAAAGAGCAAAATTACAGCAGAATAGCAAACTTCCAACCTTCCCTGTGATGACTAGTAATTTAATTATCACTGGCAATCAACTACATAGAAAAAAGTTCTATAATCAAGGAGGAACTGATCACATTTAAATTCTCCTAGATGCAAAGTTTAAGAAAGCTGAAATACTCAGGTATTAATATCCAGTAGAAATTTTACCTGATTTGATTTTTGGGAGAATTATTTTCTTTGTAGAGATATCTCCAACTATGTTAATTTTTAAAATGGATAAATGTGGAAATGGTGGTGATAAAAAGAAAAATCAGTTTGTAGTGCATGACCATGAGTAAGAGCATTCTGGCCTTTTTATTAATTCTTAATGAGTGAACTACTTTTTGGAATGAGGGAGGAACATACAAACGATCTCACTGGCTTACTTCAAGCAAGTTTCTTATTCTCCTTCAGCTTATTTACCTATAACGTGAGAGAAGAACTAAATACTTCTCGAAATCTATATTGGTTCTAACGTGTTTCTGTGATGTCAGCTGGATGACTGACATTCTTAAATTATCAAAGGTATTGTTTCCATTAGAATTAAAGAAATGTGAGAGGCTCATAAAAAGCCAGGAAAAAAAGGATAGTAGATAATATGTAATAATTATCCAATTATTTCCTTTTCATGAATTAATGTTTATTATTTGTTCTTAGAAAAGCATATTATTAATATCGCCATTGTCATTTTTTTAGTAAGTGTGACAATGTGGCATTTATAATTTTTTTTAAAATGCTATTATATAAATTTCATTAGCACAAACAAATCTTGAATTTCCTCTGGGATTTCTCAGATATAAATTAGAGTTTACCTATAGGATATCCAGATAATCATTTGCTATAGCCACTGAAGTGAGTAAAAGATGATAAAATGTAATTATCAGGGTATCCTAACTTAAACGGTTATTAATTTCAATGAACTATGTAAGCTCATAAAAATCTGACTCAAGTATGCATATTTCTTGCATCCACACATTTAGTGTTATCAATACATGACTGTGCACAAAGGTACCTTTACTGGTAGAAAGTGACACTGATATTGTACAGGTCCTGGAAGTTATTTGTTCTCGTGGACTTACTTTTATTCCTCAGTACCCCTCCTCAAGGTCTTTCCTTGCAATGGTCACCTGTATTTTGTGCTCACTGTCCATTAGCCTAGGGTGTGTTCACCACTAGCTTCCTTCCATCTCTCTTTAGGCTGCATGTGTGCACCAGGAGACAGCACATATCTAGCTGTGAGTGTTTGGCTTTCTGATCACTGGTCTAGTCAGTTCTCTTCAGTCATTCTGGATAACACATAAAACATGCAGATATACCTATTTAAGAAAACTCACGAAACACACTGTTTTTACATACTATTTTTGATTGGTTTATACAAAATATATTGGTTGGGCCAAAGGTGAGATTATTCCGACAAGTGGAGTCAGGCAATTACTTAAAAGTATCATGTGTACTCTGGGCCAACTAATCCCCTACTTGTTAGAATCTTCAGGTTACTTCCTAACTTTATGAAATGTTAAGGGACACTGAAATAGACATCAGGGGTCCTAGGAGATCAGTTGGAAAGACTCTGAGCCTGGTCTGGAAATGTTTTTCAGAGATGTGCTAACTAGTCTGATGGACTGCAGGACCCCAAAGGAGACTGGGCAGAAAGAAAATACACAAGAGTTCCTTGGACTGAAGTGAAGGAACAAAAGTGTGGTGGAGTGAACCAGATATTATCAGAGCCTAGCTAATCAGGAAGCAGGGGAAGTTCCAAGTACCTTATGAGCTTGGGTTACACCTAACTTGCCCTTGGTATGGGACTCTGGGAAGAAGACCCCTCTGCAATAAAGGAAAGAACTGTGATTCAACAGCTATGCTATCAGAATCTTCTTAGAAAGAGCTGGTCAACAGATGCTCACTCTTAGGAAACAGGGGAAAGAGACTGAGTTCAAAGGTCTGGGAAAGGCAGGCAGAGATGGGCAGAGGCCAGTAGGCTTGGGCTCAATGTAGTAGAACCCCAAAGAGAATTCTGACAACCCATCTTCCACCCCTGAAAGAACCTGTAGAGTTATGGTTTTACAGTTGTACATGTCATAAGACTCTCAGTATTCTCTAGAACAGACATTACTGGAAAATACTACCTTGCTGATATAAGGAGTTGGACTGGAAACATTGACATTTGGGTATTTTGACCTATCTGTACATACCAACAAGTAATACTCAAGGCATCGCGGTTATGCATATTCTATAACTAGCTTAGTCACCACATGAAAAGATAATTTTTTGGAGATTTTATAATGTGCCTAGAACTTGTCTAAGTGTTTCACATGGACTAATATCTCAAGATTAAATGTTCACACTTCTGTGTAATGGGGTTATCCACATTTTACGGGCAAGGAACCTGAGATACAGAGAGTTTAAGTCATTTGCCTAAAATCACACAGCTAAAGGTGGAGAAGAGATGTAAATATGGACAGCCTAGATCCAGGGGTCATGCTTTTATTCATAATACCATACTGCTCTGACAATCGACTGGCTATTGTTTCAAATTAGAGAGGAAATAATTGTTTTTCTAAGACCATAACTTTTGTCCTGCAGGTTGTATAGGACAAAGTATAGGTGGTTGTTTTTTTTTTGTTGTTTTGTTTTTTTGCCAAGTTCTTTTCCTCACTGCCCCTATTAGTTTTGCTTTTCCAAAATACAATGAATGCCACTGCCCACTGAATCATGTAAATAGCTCAGCAGCCAATTCATTGGTGACGAAAGTAAATTTACTATTATCTCATAGGAAAGAATTAAGATTCTCCTATTTGCCCAGTGCCCATTACTGTCCCAAGACATCTAGCAAGTATCTTTAACTTACAAATCACTGTCTTAATTCCTTCGACAGGAAGTCTCAGAGCCATGCAAGATAACTATTTCTGTTTGAAATAGCAGTTTATTTAGGAAGCAGTATGCTAGATACCTTTATTACAACTCTCCTTAGAACACAGATTCTTTGGCACATTTTCTTGTCACTGTGGCTATCGCTGCAAAGTACAGAGTGGAGCCAAGGGCTCTGCACAGCCTGAGAAAATCCCCAAAGCTCTGTCAGTGAGGACACTCATTAACATCTCATATCCCATCTGCCACACATGTCTCTGGCGAGGCCAGCTGCAACCATCTTTACTACTGTTGAGTAGCCAGTTTCCTCTGAACTCATGAAGATTAAAAAAAGGTAAAACTTTTACCTTTTGTACCACATTTAAGTCTTATTGACAAAAGGAATTGAGGAATCCCTGAATAGACTCGGTAAGGAAATAAAACTCAAACCACTCTGCAGCTGTTTTAATTTTACCTTCTTCATTTCTCCTGAGCAGCTAGCATTAATTGCCTATATCATGTATGAATTTTAATTGAGGTAAATTAGTGAATCTGATAGAGCTCTACTACCATTTCACCTTAAAAATCACCTCTCACTGAATGAACATATCAGCTATGTGTCTAATGAGAACGGTGAGCTCCCTTTTTACTTCTAAAGGGACAAGTGATATTGTCAGTTTGCAATTCAGAGGTGGTTTTGCTGTTGCCTGCTGCCATATTCTTGACTGGCATTGATGTATTAGAAAGAGAAGTTACTGAAGCCTTGTTGCGGGCACTTCTGCATATTTAGAACGTGAGCTGAATATGTACGTCAGGAAAAATCGCTCCAACACAAAGTAATAAAAAATACAATTTAGTATTGTTTCACTTATAATCGGGCAAGGCAATAATACTCTTGTATTACATTCTTCCAAATCTCCTGTTAACTCTTCCAAGTGTGTGTGTTTTAGGTAAAAGGCTGTTTTTGTATTTTCTATTGAAATGAACAGCTCCCTGAAAGGAATCAAATAGACAGAGATTTACATTTACCCAAAGGGGGAAGCTTTAAGTACAATGGTGTTACTATAATCAGTAGAATGCAACTCGTGTGCTCCTGGGACCAACCGGAAGGCATAGCTCTAACTTCAGAGGCTTCCAAGTAATGGAACAGCGTTATCCTTTTCTCAGATTTTCAGATAATGTTATGGCAAATTTGGAATACCCTGATAGCACCAGATCCAGAAAGTTGTAAATTTGTGAATTAATAACAAGGATATCACTTTTATTTTTAATATAAAGTGTTGCTATCCTGTAGGGGAAGATAATAGTTCAGTATTGCTCAAAACAATACATCGTGCTCTTATTACTTTATTCATTATATTTTATAGCATTTTACTGGTGCTGTTTACTCCTGTCTTTATTTATCCCTTCAAAAACTCATTTGCAAAAAAAATTAATCTCATAAGGCAACAGAAACCTTTTTAATGAAGTGGCCTAGAAATTGCATTCATTACACGTGCCACAAGATAATCTATAGTAAATATATAGCATATGCTGAGCGCCAAGTACTGTTCTAAGAGCTTTACATACATTAAATTTTGCAACCCTACCTGGCAGATGCTCTTGCCATCCCCATTTTATAGATTAGGAAACTGAGATATAGAAGAGTTAAATTTTTCACACAGGCAGAAAATCCACATAGGCCAGTTTCAGACACTGTGCTTTTAACTAGGGTAGCCATATACAATTTATCATCCAATTTGAGAGAATTTTGAGACTTAACAGGGGCCCCGCTAATAATTACACTGGGATAATAGGTGTAAATTGAGATGATCTCAGGCAGACTAGTATATATAGTCACACTACTCTTTATGTCCAGTCTTTGCTGCTCAAGTTTATTACCACACTTTTTGGGCAGATAGACATGAGTGACAGAGGAATAAAGGAATAGGGGCCCAGCTCTGTAACCATAGAAACTTCCCTTGAAGACTTTCCTTAAGCATCTCCCAGAAATACCTCTCTTTTAGGGTTATAAATTACCCCAAATCCTAGATCACAAAGGCCCTGAGAGCTGCTGGCCTAAACCAGCTACGAATGTACGCACAGAAAGTACTGCACCATAACTTCAGCCTTATTATGCCATCATTATAATCTTATGACTATGTCTGGAAGTTCATGAATCTAATTATAATAGACTGAATTCTGGGTAAGTACCTGTGCACTAGGCAAAGTTATATAGCAGCCAGGTGTCAATTAAGGTGACTTCACTTGCCTATCACCTAGGAATGTCTTTAGGACTACCCCATCACTGTCCCCAAATATAGCACAGACCTCTCCCTTCCCCAGCATTATAGCTCTCCATCTTCCTTGGCTGTAGCCCATACCCACTCCTTAGGGGTATGTAACCTCATTTCCTTGTGGCTAGCTGGTCTTTTAGGCTTGACCTGTCTTCTACCTCATAATGTGCTTTTAATAAGCAAATAGTTCTCATATTCACTGAATTGGAATTCATTTCTTCAGCAGTGAAAAGGACCTCGAGGTGTGTGTGTTACTGGAACTCCAAATGCTCCAACAGTAACACTATGTTGCC
The DNA here is from genome assembly GCF_902729225.1 of Pteropus medius. Lineage (NCBI taxonomy): Eukaryota > Metazoa > Chordata > Mammalia > Chiroptera > Pteropodidae > Pteropus > Pteropus medius. The sequence continues at coordinate 31,180,755 of NW_024349800.1, forward strand.
AAGTGGAGCATAAATAAAGGGTAATTGTAACTCTGTAGTAAATATAGGCTTTTTATCATTTATGGAAGCAATATAAAATAAGTCCTCACTTAATATCATTGATAGGTTCATGGAAACGGACTTTAAGTGAAATGATATACAGTCAAACCAACTTTACCACAGGTTAATTAATATAAACAAGAGTTAATTTCCTACAGCATATTTCCCGTCACAGAAACACCGAACTTCTAAATAACGAACCGAACACCTCTAATATTAACCATTGAAATAGATGTGAGCTGTACAGACATTTAAGAAAGATTAATAAAACAAGTAAGATAAGTATTTTCCAATCTGCTTATTGCAGTTCAGGGTGGTGGGTGGCTGGAGCCTGTCTCAACATCAGGGCGCAAGGCAGGGATCCACCCTGGACAGGATGCCCTTCCACCTAAGGGGTACCCACACTCACTTGCACTGGGATGACTTAGACACACCAATTCACCTAATGTGGACATCTTTGGGACATGGGAGGAAATGACTCTCCACAGGAAACCCACCCAGACATGGGGAGAATGTGCAAACTCCACATAGACAGTGGCCCTGCTGAGAACCGATTTTTATTTCTCATCAACGTTATAACAAAATAACATTGAAAAACACTATGAATCAAGGACCTGCTGTAATGAATTTACTTCTCATTTTCCACTACAGTGTAGAATATGAACTACTATTAAGGATGCTGCCTTAACTATGCATTTTCAAGTGTTCCCTAACTTCCTTGTCAGAGATTAGCTACATCCCATTTACTTAAAAGAGATTTACTGCTGTGGGATGAAGTGCAACTTCATAAATTCTGCTGTATTGTCTCCCATCACAAAATAAAACTACTGGTGACAAGTCAAAACAAATTAAGCAGTGACAGCTTGGTTAGTCTTTTGCCAAAACAACATTGTTTCCAAAAAGCAGATCAGGCTAAATGATTGTTAAGGTAACATCACAATACCTTCTTTTGATAAAAACACATTCAAACTTTATTTCTAACTCACTGAAGAGAGTTACATGCTAAGAGACTGATGGAGTCTTTCCTGAGGACAGTGAAAATTTAATTGGAAAAATCTCATTTACAGAGAATAACTAAACCTCAGCTGATGTCTGCAGAATTCAACTATTCAGAGTCAGAGTGCATTTCATATCTGGAACATTTTATTTAAGGAAACATATGAAGCAGTCATAAGTCAAATGCAGGGTCATTAAGTGTGCAAAGTAGCTCTTGTAATGAACAGAATTAAAAACTGAGCTTTGCAAGAAATGGGTACATTAAGGAACTTTAAGACTAATCAAACCTAATGTAGACTCTACATTCCATTTACAGGAATGTTCCTGTAAAAGCCTGTATATAGCCAACCATCATTTACTTTGATCTTAGATGTCAAGATGTAGCACGTATCTTAGTTGGCCTATAAGAAGTAGTCATTTAAGTAACTTTGACATTCATTAGGGGGAAAGGGAGAGAAATTTGCTACTTGTCTTAGCAATTACGTGGCACAGAGTCATTCAGTTAAAGGGTTAAATACTGAATGTCAGGATATCAGCAGAAATGGTGGGGTAAAAAGCTCTGGAAACATGCTCTCCACAAAATCAATGAGAATGCTAAAAATTTTTTTAAATATTTTGGAGGTTGAGATGTCCATAAGGTGCTTTAAAAATCTGATACATACTTGGGACCCTAGAAACCCTTGCACATGGGCAGGGCTATGTGTATGCCTTGGAAAGACCTAAGAAGGTGAGGCTAAACTCTCAAGTCTGGTTAACCTTGAGCCTTGAGCAAGCAGTAAGTTAAAGCTAAGGCAGAACTGTAAACTGCCTGCTGGAATGTTGAAGGCATGCTCCAATAATCAGAGTTCCTAAATTACTCTGATGTGTCCTTACTTTTTTGCTCTTATTGTCACAAATTACATCTACCTAAATTATGTGCCTCTCAACAGAGATTTATAATCATTGAATTATATGGTTGTCTTTTAAATTGGACAGGAAAAAAAATACACACATATTGTCTTTTTCACTCTAAACTACATTGTTATATACTAAGTACAATCATAGTCCTTTGGGCAATCATGAAATAATTAATTTTTAAAATATAGCAAATGAAAAACAAGAAAATTAAAATGGTTCTTTAAAAACCATCTTTCACACAAATCAAGGCATTCATAGAGGGGTACAGAAACAAAAATTTATAAGGCATTAAAATCAACAAATAGCAAAATGAAAGACATAAATCATACCTTATCAATAATATCTTTAAATGGAAATGAAATAAGCACTCCAAATAAAAGGCAGAGATTAGAAAAATGTAGAAAAAATAATAAAACTTTAAAAAAAATGGAGACTATTTACCAAATAAACAGCAAGCAGAGAGATCTGGCGTGACTATGCCAATAGTAGACAACATAGAGTTTAAGACAAAAAATGCTACTAGAGAAAAAGAAAAACATTTCCTAATTGTAAAAGTATTATTCCATCGAGAAGACATAACAATTATAAACATATACAGACTTAACAAAAGACCTTCAAAATACATGTGGCAATATCTGATAGAATTATAGACAGAAAAGACAATTCAACAATAGTAATTGACCATGTCAATATCTCATTTTCTATAATGGATAGAACAACTAGCCCGAAGATCAACAACTTGAACACTATAAACCAACTAGACTATATAATACTGCACGCAGCGACAGCAAAATACATATTCTCAAGTGCACATGATATGTTATTGAAGACAGACCGTGAAACAAGTCTTAATATGTTTAAAAAGACTGAAATTATACACAATATGTCCTCTGAACAAAATGGAAAGATATTAAAAGTTAATAACAAAAAGAAGTCTGAGCAAGTCACAAACATGTGGAGATTAAACAATACACTCCTAAACAACCAATGAATCAAAGAAGGAATTACTAGGAAAATTAGAAAATGCTTTGAGAGAAATGAAAATAAAAAGGCAATATACCACACTATGAAAAAAAGTGAAATGATGCCTGCCCCCATGGAACTTTGTTTTCATCAGGTAGAGACAAACAATAAATATAATACATAAATCGTCACATTAGGTAGTTCCCTTTGAGGCTACTACCATTGTGCTAAATACATCCTATCTGCATCACAATCTGTCTTTCATCACAGTTCAGGACATTTTCCACTGTGTTACACGCTATAGTTTGAGGAATAGACTTTTTTTTTTAGGGAAAAAAACCTAAGACATTTCCCAGAGAGGCTGGAGCCATGGCACTCTGCGGGACATACAAAATGTACCTCTACACCGGGAGAGGAATTTTTCCCTTTGCAATTCTTCTTTTTCAAAGGCAAGTGTGGAAAAAGTGTCATTTTTAGTGGAGGAATACTTAAAACACTTTGGTCCAAGAAAGTCTGGCTTTTTGTCTCACTTTTTTAGAGTTATTGTCTAGGAAGCTAAAACTTGCAAAAATTGGGATTTAGAGTCTCCCACTTCCATCCCCCCCACCTCCTGTCTTAAGGAGGGAGTTACCAAGCCATGGGAGGCTGACATGGGTACAAGGTCCAGGAGTGGACCTAGGTCATTGCTCAGGGAAAATGGTAATTGTATATCTATTCCAGTTCGGCTCTATGGATTTGGCTATTTACTGAATCAACAGCCTCAACTTCATATTACTTTTTACCATATCTCAAAGATCTTGATTATTATATTTTAAAATAAATAAAAAATAACAAACATAGATGAGTGAACTATGGGGTAAGGAAATCTCCCTTCTGTCTTGAAATGAAGGGATTGCCCATGATGAAGACCACATACTGACAGACTAAAGAGATTCCAGCTTCAGACTCACACTCTCTTTGGAAATACTATTTTCATGGTACATTTAGCAAGTGCTTTATTATAATTGAACTTCTACGAAACTACATATTATGCAAATAAATTAATTATCATTTGTAGCATTACAATGGCTAGTAAATCAATTTATAATTATATGACACTTAAAATAAATAGAATAACACTCTTTAAATTTCCCTGCTGAAGTGTTAATACATAATATGCTCAGTAGCAAAGCAATAAAACAGCAAAAGGCAATGCAACATTGTACGCTGAATTGTGGGTACTGAGCGTGAAATGAAGCCACAGTGACTGCAAGCTTTACTCTCTGAGAATTCCTCTACACAGAAGGCTTTTGAAATACCCTGAAGAACTGCCTATAAGTATATCCAATATACTTTTATTTTCATAATCTGTAGATAACATCCGAGGCCAGGAAAGAATATTAGTAAAAATAACCTTCTTTAATTGTTTGCTAATCTGGAATATTGTTTCCAAGAAGCATCCTGTATTGAGATTGCTTTGCCAAACAAGAATAGAAGATAAAAAAATAAAATAAAACAATGCTACCTTAGCACTGCATTTGCAAAACATATAGGTTGGGCACAGTACTGCTAGTGATACTCTCCTAAGCATGTCAGTGGAGAAAGCCTCTCCCCAAATCGAGATAAATCCAACTCTGAAGACAGACATCAGGTAAATCTGAGGCTCTGGAGAGACAGTGAGAATAAAGCATGAGTAAGGAACCATTTCTTATTTTGTATTTCTTTATTTCCTTGTCGCTATCCGAGGGTCATGTAATCCAAAAAATATCTATAGTCCAGATGTCCAGGGAAGCATTTGATGTATCCCAGAGGTCACATATATTTAAAAGCTTTCAATAGGTAAAAGAGCCAGGCTGGCTTATTTTATTTTATTGCTACAATAGAAATTGCACATGTACATACACACTAGGAGAGCAAATGGAATGTATAATAAGATGTGGCTTTGACATGCTTGGTTGGCAATGTTTTCTCCATTCCATAGTAAATCATAAGAATGGCAACAACGAGCTGTCAGAATGTGAGATAAATAATAATTTCCCTAAGTCCCAGACACTCTGAACCTCTAAATGAGAAGAAAACCAATTTAGAATCAGTTTTACTTTGTGGAGTGTGGTCACAAGAGAACGGCACTAACACCAAGGGGCCTGGGCTCTCCAAAAAACACACCCGTGGCCTTGGAAAATTCATTTAAATAGTCCTGTTTTAAAATCTGTGAAATGTTAAGATTTGAAACATCACCAATTTATCTCAGATAAAATGTTCTAAGCTTGAGATTAAATGATATTAAAATAGTAGTAATTATTACCAATTGCCAGGTGCAATAAAATTGCAAATAGAAATGTTGCTAATCAAATTTTGTCCATTGATTCATTTCATAACTTTAGAAGGACCCAGTGGAAAATTGTTTCTAACACTTAATATTTGTCAAATACCGATCAGTAAAACTAATAGGAACATGTCTAAAATATAGTAGAAAAGATCTAACTTCAGGCTAGTAAAGGGAGAAAAAAAATCTTCATCTCTGCAGGGTATCTAGAAGCAACTAGAGGGGAATTGTGGAGTCTGGGGAAAGTGGGAGTAGTAAACCTGAAGGGTTGGTAAAAACTTTGTTCGGCTTTCAAAATTTGGGGGATAAAAAATAGATAGCTGTGTGTGTACACTTGTGTATGGTGGGGTGGGGGAAGGAAGGGAGAAGATGTATTCTCTGCTGAGTGACCCTAGTTGCACTGGGGCCACTATCACAGTTAGGTGAAGCTGGAGTCCCTTAAGACTCAGGCACTAAGGAAGCACCATGCAAAACTGAAGCTCAAGGTATGAGACACAGTGCTTCTAAATTTCAGGAAGTCTAATGCTGACCTTTAGCATTGTAAGACACTAATGAAATTTAGTAGTTCTCAACCCAATTCAGAAACTGAAACTGAGTTGAAGATACTCCTTGATCTTGCTAAAGTTACCGTGCCCCTCTGCTCTCGCCCTTTGGAAAAAAAGAGATGTTCTGTCAGAGAAAGCTTCTTGAACACATACATAAACTATCATAAAATTTGTTTTATTGTCTCTTTTTTCTGTATTAGGTTTATGTGAAATTTGCTCAGTCCTCTTTTTACCTAAAGTATAAAAGCTTGAATAATTGTAAGAACTGTTTTACTAAAATCTCTGTAAATGATTGGGTCCAAAGGAGTATAACCTAAAAACTTGAGGAAGTCATTCTCTACAAAAAAGCAAATACGATCTTTAAAAATGTTGAAACTAAGTATATTGCCGCCATGCTTAAAATCCCTCTATGGCATCCCACTGCTCTTAGAAAAATAGCTGACATCCTTCCCGCAGCCCGGGTGCCTGGCCTTGCCTGTCTTCTGCCGACCGCCTCACTTCCACTTCATACTCCACTTTCTGGCTCACTGCACTTGAGGGGTGCCATTCCCCTCTGTTTCCCAGACATGCCAGGCACACTTAAAGCTTTGAGATGCTGCACTTACTTTCTCTGCTTGGAATCCTCTTTTTCAGCTTATTCACATCCTTCTGATCTCGGATTAAATGGCTCTTCCTCTGAGAGGCCTTCTTATTGACCTTATCTAACGTGATTTGCCCTAGTTACTCTACTTGTCACTCTGTTAACTTCATGGCACTTAACACAATCAATAATTAATTTGTATTACATGTATTTACATGTTTATTATATTTGTGCCCTACTTGAATGCCACCTTCAAGAAATCAGGGATCTCGTTCTTTTATTTACCTTTGTGTCTGCAGTGCCTGGAACAAAGCTTTGCACATAGTACAGATGACTGGAGATGCCCTAAACTCTGCAGTGTTTTTAGTACTGAAATTAACAGAGAGCTATGCATATTATAGACTATTAGAGGTAGATCATTTTTGAGAATGAGTCTACCTTTCTTATTTTACTAGAGATGAAATGAGACTTCATGTAGCCAAGAGCTTTGACTAAAATTGCCTACCTAACAGTTATATATTTATCCCTGGGCTTAAAGTCCTACTACAACTAAGGAAATTTTATGAGGAAACAAAGTCTCATAAAATTCTGCTGACTTAAGAATATATGTCTAGTCAATGTAAGTTTTTCGGTGGCTTAACATTATGTATTTATAAAGGTCAAGCATATTATCAACATTTATCACATGGGTGAGAAAATCAGCCTTGAGTCTGTATTCTTCTCAGAAACAGAATAAATTTATCTCAACTGATATCAGCAATTAGTTAAGAAAGTTACTCCTCTTTTCCTGTCATCACTGAAAGAATATTCAGGAACCCACCACAGATCACCATGGCAAATCTAAAACAACAGAATATCTAGCTCTTTTTATAGGGTATGTGTATTTACTGTTTTCTATAAAATTGTCTGTTTCTCATGTAGAACGAGGGAGTAAGGGGTATACATGTACAAAGCTGTAACCCTAACTGAAGGGATAGAGGATGAAATTGTCATCACTCAGATATAATTACAGTTGCCATAAACATTCAAATTTGGACATATTTACTTTCTATGGATGTAAGACTCAGCTGAATTCCTTGTTTTTCTTAGGAAACCTGCTGAGACCGTCCTGGAGTAGGAAGAATGAATGGGGATGTCCTATGCTACTTATATGTATTCAGTTGCACATTAAATTGTAATATAATGAAATTAATAGATGGCAAAAAACCCCACTCATAATTAAACTACATCAATATTACTGGGCTACCAACACACTGAAATCAAATATACCTATAATTTTTCAATAATCTCTTATTTTTTGTTTTAAGCATTTATCTCTTTCCCTTTGTCATTTTTTATTATGCTTTCATAATGTATTTCTCAGCTCACTACACTAGGAGGGATTTTGTTTATATTAACATCCAACAGGGAAAATACTGTTATACAATCTACTATTTGGCTGAAATTAAATTTAATCATTTTCTTCATCAAAATAACTATTTACTGCATAATGAAATTCCACTAATGCCACATCGGCTGCATTATAAAGGCAAGCATAAATCCACAAAATGACATCAAATTTGTATAGATTAAAACAATTCTTGAGAAAATTCTGGACTATTTAAAGCTACTAGAATACTATCAAGTTTCTCTTTAGAACCTTATCGTTTCAGCAGAATGAGATGGTTAGAGGTCAACTAAGTCATCTCTGGGCCTTTAGACAGAATTCTAGAAAATAGAGTGTGCACCATAAAAATTCAAGAAACATGTCTGGAAGCTTGAGGAGGACAAGAGAAGGAAATTTTACTACCTTACTCAGTTACCCTCTGGAATACTGAAACTTCTAACTTCTAACTATAGAGCCTCTCACTGAGATCATGACCAGTTTGGATGATGGTTATATTTAGAATCTTTCAATTACTAACATCACATCAAACTTGAAACCAGAGCTAAGGGACAGATCTTAAACTTTAAACATTAAAAAATAGAGACTGAATCACATGCTCATTTAATAAATAAATAAATAATAAATAAAATAATCATTAAAATAATCAAAAAATTATTTTTTCACAATTTTAATAAAACTATTAAAATGATAAATTTCATAAAGTGATAAATTTATGAATCCAAAAAGAAAAAGCAAATAAAGTACAGATGAGTTTTATGCACTTGGCTGGGACCCAACAGCTGGTTGATATTCCAGCCTACTATTTCATATTCTATAAAACTGTCTCTACATGAGTAAATGTGCTCAGTGACTACCTTTCATCCAGAACAGGGCTTTTGTAAGGAATGGCCAATTATGAGTATCAGCCATTGCCACAAAATATCTGCTAGCCTTTCATATTAAATGCACAAAGTGACAATTTCATTTTTAATTGCTTTTATTTAAACCTGTGGACCATTTTACAACATTACATAGCTAAAGGAGTGAGAAACAGAAATCACTTACATTTTGTTTATAGAACCTTAGAAAGAAAACTCAAGTCATAGAAGACTATTTTGAGATTACTCCGAAAACCAAACTCCAAACAATTAAACCACACTCTCTTCATTACTGCTACCCCAAGTACAGATTTTCTGGATTGAGATATTCATGTCTGTGATAGCGTTAAATACAAGTTCTGAAGAGAACCCTGCACTGCCTACCTGCAAGGCCATCCTAAACGTGAAAGACTAATGGCTAGGATCTAGTCCTTTCCTTGATCGTAAGAATAAGACTCTGACTCTCATCTCCAAATAACCAAAGGTATTCTGTTTTAACTCCTCTCTCCACTGTAACATAACACATTAGCCTGAATTGAATATTTCGCCATAGTGTTCTTACAAAAAGCCTGAGCTAAATTCATGTACACTTAAACCTATGTTCTTTCCCACTTATCCTCTATAAGAATGATGATGATGATAAAAGATTGAGAATAACTCTACATTCTTCATAAAAAGAGGCACAAAAAACACAATGTGGACTTTCTACTTTAATGTGAAGTCTACAATGCAGGAAGTAGCCTTCAGAGATAATATCTGAGAGAATCAGCTATTTAGCATATCAGCCCCCACCCCCCCGCCCCCCCCTCACTGACAGTTTGGCTCTCCAAGTAAAATGAAAAGAACTATCTGATTGGGAGCCTATGAGAGTGTAAACGATCTGGTTGTTCCAAGTATATTTTCAACACACCGTCATTCAGCCTCAATATTAAACACACACAGACGTGTGTGGGAAAATGTGGTTCCAGCATTTGGCTGATGGACAGAATAGAAGAACATTTTATAGTTTAAAGGGAAACAATAAAGGGACCTAAAGTCAAGATCATTTATTGGTAGAATGTCTTACACATAGAGCTAGATTTTTGGAACCGAATCCAGGTCTTTCTCCTTTCTGGAGGTTCATTACCTTCAATTCTTCACTTTGTCTCAAAAATAATGGCTCACAATAGTCTGGTGTGAGAAATTCTCACTTACTTGATCAGGATCTGTGAGTTTTTCTTTAAGATGCATAGTAATTGAAGGAAGGAGAACTGGATTTAAATGCAACAAAATTATTGGCCATCCTAGTGAATAATTAGATCCTAATATGGTCTGGTTTGTAGACATGCAAGTAAAATGAACAGTGCCAAAGGAATGTACCATTCTTATAGATACTGACTGAAAATTAGTGATCATTTCACTTCTACCACTAAGCCTAAAATAAGTTTTCCTTGTATGTAATCTCTAACAAATCCAAATGCTCTGTGTCATCCTCCTTTTTCTGCTAATAAGTAAAAACCTTATAAAAGAAAGGAATTTTCTATCTCTGATTCTCTTTTGGGTTCTAATATTGTATGCTGCTTGAGCTGATTAGCTGTGAGCACATGCTATCTTATACGGTTCATCTTTATTTTTTTTTTTTTACATTTTCAATTAAATTATAAACTACTTGATAACAGACATGTTTCCCCTCAAAGAACCTTTTACTATAATTTAGATTAGTAACTATTAATTGGAGTATACTATTGCATTTTATTGTCTTAATCTTCTTCCAACTTGGACTAAGGTTCTATTGGAGGTTACTCATGTCCTCATCTCCACTTACAATGCTTTACAAAAAATCAGTATAGGTGAGTTTACGGGCAATAGGTACTTTTTCTCGCTCAATTTTGATCCTGCTCTGTTATCATTAGACCTGATCATATAAATACAATTGGCTGGTGGGTCAATGTTTTATTTTTAAAAACCTAACAAATTATTTTATTTTAATAAATAATAAACTCTGTATATATTGGGAATTCAAAACATATAAAGTATTTAATATAATATCCGTATTATGTGATAAAGAACACCAATGTTTTACCAACATGAAACTTTAACCTTGATATGTTCTTGTGATAATTCATACTCTTGATTATCCTATTGACAAGTTTTACAATAAAGATTATATTCATAGAATTAATGATCTGTTTGGCCCGTATTACAAAAGAAAAAAAAATGATAATGGCTTAATGATAGTTCCAAGGGGAGAAACAGCTTTTCAAACATCCAGAAGGGGTTCAGGTCTGTCAGAGGAGATGTAATACAGTAGATAAACAGCTTAGCGATACGATTCCACATACCAAACAGCATTTCCTCAGTATGAACAGTAAAATGAACTGAGCTTGCATCAAACTTAAAGTGAGAAGTGACTACACGCTCACTGAAGAAAATGATATAATGAAAATAGGATTTCTATAAATAAATAGATTTAATTATACAAGACTATGTGACTATTTCATTTGGATATCAAATTGCATTAGCTTATAACTTGTGTTTATCACTCTGTTAACCAACACTGATAAAAATAAGAATGTAGAGCACTAGTCTAGCTCACAGTATTCTGAGAAAGGGATTCTAAAGTAGGGTTCCAGTACAACTCCATACAGATATACCTCTGCTATTCATTTTCCATAATTCTATGTGGGTCACATGAGTTCACAAGTATTCCACTAAAACACAGCATTCTTCCCACCAAAGAAGATCCAACCCAAGAATTATTAGTATAACTTTAGCAGAGACTCACATTCTACCATTTACTAAAGTAAAAACTCCTTGGAGGTAGTAATAGGAGAGGACATTTTTATGTTATTAGTATTTGTAACTTCACCCGCTCTTCAAGGACCTAGCACCTGTTGGTGTTCATTACACAGATGTGTAAATTAAGGAATTAATAATTAATCTTGGGAAAATAAATTTTCTTTCTCGGGTTTAACAAGCTTAAAACTATAATAGTAAATATCAGATACAGCAGGAAAGATCATTTATCTTTTATTTCTTTATATGAGATCATAGAATAATAGATCCACAAAAATTAGAAGATTCTGTACTACAAAAATTTTATCTTTATTCTAAAATTCTGTAAGGACAGTTTTTCTAGAAAGGTGAACACTGAAGCGCTGAGATGCAAAGTCACAACACCTCACTCAGAGTTCAGAGTCAAAATGTCAAATAAATATGATGCTTGTCCCTACTTGGGCCTGGCTGACAATATGATGAGTAGGGAAGTGATGGAAAATTTTGAGGTCTCTCCAAATGATACCACATTGGACTGAAATCGCCGTTGTTAATACTGATTAAATGACCTATAAAAGTGTGGATTTTGTTTCCAGCTTTCTCTTAATTCAATAAACATTAACTGAATTTTTACTAAGTTCTAACACATTGCGCATATGAAAATATGGAATCTTGAAGGTGAAAAGAACATAATTCCACTTTAAAATAACTCAAAATATAGTGGAAAAGACATGCACATGGCCACCTGTAATATAATGTGATTACTTTATTATGTTAACTATTTCATTATTTGTTCCCCAGGAGAATGAAATACTATCTGGGACTGATGCAATGACCAAGGCAGGGCTGAGGGTGAGGGCAGGGTTTTAGCATTAACTGGCCATGGTGGAAGGAGTCCTAGGATGACAAACTGATAGTCAAGTCTATGGTAGAAAAACAATGCTGAGATAATCCAACAAATTTGTAGTTTTGGCTATGATTTTCCATGCTCTTATTCTTACTGAAACTAAAATGTTAAAAGCTGTGACATAAAAGAAACTAAAAAGTTAAACTTCTTGAGAACATTTTGGAGGGTCAGGTCATGTTCTCAGAATTTAAAAAATTAAGTTTGTTCTGGGTCTTGAGGGAGAGGGCTTTAAGAAGCTGGCATAAGTTAGAGAAATTCTCCTCTTCTTGTCTGGCCTATGGGAGTTCTAAAACGATGTATTTTAAAGATAAAAGGGCAAATATTAGAACAGTAATATTAATTCTCTTTCTGAATGTAATGCTCTCTTTCTGAATGCTCTACTGTTTGAGAAGAATCCATATTTGTTTGAGACTTAGGTTAGTCATTGGTATCTTAATGCAGACTAAATAAATTCTCAATTAGAAAAAAAAGATAAAATAGATCTTCCTTTGTTAAAGACATATCTTTTTGCACTTTACTTTCAATTCAGAGGCACAGAAATAAGATAAAATGGCAGACTATATAGTTAATAAAATCAAAATCATTGGTTGTTAATAATAGAAAAATAATGAACATTGAAATTATCTAAAGGAAGTATATGTAATGAGAGCTAACAGAATGATGCTATTCTAATATAGTGTTATTTAGTTTTTTAATAGTTATTTTGTAAATTTTTAAGAGTTGCTTGGGAGATCTTATAAATCCCAGCTATTTAGAATCTAATACCACTGGATTTTATGATCCAGCTCAAAGCAACTGTGACGGAAGGGAATACTATAAAGAAACAGCCATGCCTCCTTTAAACAACTATTTGCTTTCAAGAAATCACTCCTGACTAAGAACTGAGGTGGCAGGTGCAGGGAAGAGTTAAGGGTGCAATCGTTGGAGCCAGACTGTTGGAATTGGAATCCCATATTTCTCCCTCAGTTGCTATGTGACCACGCTACCACATTTCCTCTCTAAAAAACAGAGACAATAACAGTACTTACTTCATAGTGTCACTATGATTAAAGAATTCTGATACGTAAAAGTATCTGACATGTAGTAAATACTGTGTTCATGATTCCTATTATGACAACTGGATCCTGATGGAAGCTTAGTGTCTGCCCTTGGGACAACATATGATCACATAACCTGAGCTACCTGACATGGGTGTTATCTGAGTCACCAAATGCTAGAGCATGTACGTTAGTACCCCATCATCAAGTGGCTGTGGTACATACACGATCAGGCTCGATTAAGGCCTAAAGAAGGTACCAGCAAGTGTTATAAATGGGTGGTTAATACTACCGGTGCACCTCCACTTTTTCCTCCACTCTTTTTGAGAAGTCCCCTAAAAACAGTGAACTAGGAAGAGCATATTTGAACATGGTTTAAAGATGGCTTTGAATGATATTTGGCCCCAGCTGAAAGTAGAGGGCTGTAACACATCTGATTGTTTTCTTTGCCAAAGGTTGGTCAGGAACATGGAAATCATGACATTGAAAATTTGATAAACAGGGAATCTTAAAAAGGGACTTGTAGATGAGACTCTTAGGATAGGTACAGGGTATAAGGATATCTATGTCTCATAGGATTGCTGAAAGAATATCAGCTGCAGAAGAGGCTCTCAATAGTTAGGTGCATAGATGACCCATTCTCCAGCTGTCTCTTTACCTGGACACTCCTGTGCTTGTTCAAAGGATCATAAACAAAGTGGTCATGATGGAAGAAATGAAGATTACACAAGGGTCAATGAAATGGACTTCTTCGTAGCATGGCTGATCTAGGTGAGATTACTGCCTGGTCTTCTAAAGTTAGAGATGGACGTAGAGTCTGATATGGTACCATGACTCAAGAGAATCTAGCCATTAGTTCATTACTTTTTAACTCTAATTATCAAGATTTGTTATTCCTGGACTAGATACTTATTATGGATATGTATATACCTTCCCTGCCTACCATGCTTCTGCCAGCAATGTTTCTGTAGCATTAGGGAATTCAACTATCATCCTGATGCTAAGCAAATGATTGATTCTAATGAAAATTACAACTATCTCGTATATACTGTATAACATTGTTTTCCAAATTATGTTTCACTAATCACTACCTACCCACAATGTGTTAGTAAATGTGCTATTGCCAAATTATTTTGGAAAATTTGGGCCTGAACAAGGTTAAATAGGTTTCTTTACTATAAAACCTTTCAGAGAATAAAATATAATAGTGTGATTCATGAAATTTTCAAAACGAGTGTGTAGTAGCAGCATATCCCCAATTTTTTGATCGTGGAATGCTATTTATTTTTTCTTAACTATTCTTATATGTTATTGTGCTGCAGGGAAACATTTAATGGAAAATTTGAGGAGATGTTTTAAATAACAGTATCTTGATATGAAGCAAGCAAATGATGATGATAAAATTATTACTATTATGTTTACAAAGAAATTGCAAAAATTGTAATAAACAAAAGCCTAGGACAAGTGGGTCTACTAGATTTGGTATAAATATATAGTTTGGCAGAATTCTTTAGCTTCAGAAAGCCAGTCTCTACAGGTGACAAATTATCAACCAAAGAGTAGTTATATTCCCATTCCTAGTACTTCCATTTACTAGTGTTAAAATCAAAACAGTGAGAAATTGCTGTATCGTGGATTCATAGTCATTTAGTTAAGATACTTAGCAGTTTGATAGAAATTACATCTGCAAAGTAAAGGCTCGTTTGCTTTTATTTTCAGAACATTTCAAAATGAGGAGTTTGCATTCAGTTCTTAGAACCTGACAAGCTAGCAGGTAAAGAAACGGAATTGTCAATCTTCGACCTGTGTCAGAAGATATAAAAGTAACCGGCTGAACAATCCTGCTTGATTTGGTTTGTTTTTATATTTCTTATATTAGAGAAAAACTAGGGGAATCTCAATGATAGGAATGAAGTGTTACTTATAAATGAACAAGTACTTCAAATCCACGAGCTGATGGGGCATTTGATTTTTGTCTTCAGAAGAAAGTCATTAAACACTTAAAACACTATTTTGGAGCTCAAAAACCTGACATTTTTAACAAGTGATGCTTGTATAACCTATTTTGTGATGAAAGTATCACATATTTCATACTTCCATTCTCTCTTTTTTTTTGCCTATAAAAGTTATTTCTTTCCAAGATCTGTCAGTGCTATTTTAAGAGTTAAATTACATACTCCCTAAACTAAGTTTTCCTAACTAGACACGAATTTAAACTTTTGAACTGGAAATCATGTCATTTAAAATAGGCCATAAGTTACTAGAAACAGTTATTGCACTCACCAATGTTGTTGCCTGGCGTGGACAGTTCCCTGGGATTTCTTGTGCCAATACTCTATTCAAGTTTTTGACCAACTTACAAGTGTTTATTTGTTAATGTTTAACCATTATGGATCATGCTTAGCCAAAATTGATCAATTTGTTTGCTCAATGAATCTAGTAAAAGGAGAAAAATACAACTTACTTCTAAAGCTTACCTTTGACATTGTAGAAAACTGCAATCAGCTCTCTATTTAAGGCATTGTAGTAAGCCAAGTCAGGAATACTAGCTAAGGGAAGGGAAAAGGTGGCTCATTTAGCCAGGCAATATTCATTACCTTCTAAAGTAGGTCTTCATCCTTTCTGGTTCATATGAACACTATTTTTAAATGTAAATCTTTTATAATTAAGAACCTTTTAATTCTATCTATAGTCCTAACATTATATATGTTGAGTCCTCTGTTTCATGTAAAGGCTGTGGCATAAAGAATAATACTGTCTTGGTCAAAGTCATTGGAAACCAAAACACGTGTATGTACACATATATGCACACACACACACACATACACGCTATAGTTATTTTTTTACATTCATGGTCAAAAATCATTAGACCTTGAAATACCTGAAAGTGTCAAAGATTAGAATTTCTTGATTAAAATATTCTGCAATCATTAGTAAGCATATGTAACAATACCTAGCTAAGATTTCAGATCATGTTAGTTCTTCATAGGCTTAGTAATAATAGTAGTTGCTAACATTTACTAGGTCCTTGCTTTCCGTCTCAATGCTAGACTTTTTTTTTTTTTGTAAGCAATTCATCCTCACAACAAAACTTTGAGGTACACATACTGTTGTCTATATTACAACCAAAACTTGGAAAGACAATGTAGCTTATCCAAGGTAAAACAAAACAAACCCAATAGTGAAGCTAGGTTGAAAACCTAAAACAGCACAGTCTGTAACCATCAGTTTTGAACCATTCTAGTCTTATACTGAAAGAGCACTGTATTGGTACCTCTCTTATGGCACTGGTCACACACTATTGCTTTTGGGGAGGATTTTTTTTAGATTTGCTTATCTATATTTAAACGGAAATTAAATAATGCCTCAGTATATTGTTCTGAACCACAGGCCACTGAAAATGCTGATGTAAGAGAAACAAAACATTTGATATATCATTCATAACCTTCTACAACTTGTCAGAAACAGCTATTTTCTTTCTTATAAAATATGATAGCATCAAGCAGCCAGGCACCTGTGTATTTATGGTTCATTACATGGGTATCATGGGACTTCTCATTCCAAGATGGCTGGCTTAGAGACACTTTTGAAATATATAATACATTAACAAATAAGTTAACGAGAATATTATTTGTTTTTTCAGATCGTCTCTTTTGTTTTCAATTATAAGTGTATTTATGTGTTTGTATGTGGGAGAGAGGAAGTCGTTTTTCTTTTTCAGGAACAAAACAATTTGCTTAGGAGTAAATAGGAAAATGTGAGTAAAATCAGTGATATGAGAGACAACTACACCACAGTGAATCTGTCATCGAATATGGTATTTTTAAGGTATACAGACATTACGGATCCTCCCTACACTATCACTGCCATTTTATTTGACTCTAAATAATTTTCTATTAGTTTCTCTTGAAAGAAACTGAAGAAGCAGCTGTGAGCAAAGATCAAATAGTTCTCCTCACTCAAATGCATTATGGAAAATCACCCTTACATTAATTATTTCTTCCTCTTGCACTACTAAAGTATCCTACCACAAAAAGCAAGAATGAGAGACAACTGAAAATTAGTTACATGCATCTATAAATATCTGCTGATCACCTGATCTATGCAGATTATTCACTAGGTGCTATGGAAGATAAAGAAATAATGTAATGACCATCACTGTCAAGAACTAGAAATTAAATCAAGGCATGAATGCACAAATGTGCATCTTGGAGTCAATTCTAGAACTGCATTTTCTCTGAAGCTCCATATACATCAAATATTACTAAAAACCTTTAAGCACTCCCATTTTCTTCCTTCTGCAATAGGTAGCTCATAACCAACAAATTTTTTTTTAAGTCAGTAATACCATTCAATCATAATGAAATAAAGAGCATGGAAAAAAAACAAAAATGCATTTACCTTAATGAAAAAAAAGCTTTGTTATTTTCTTAATGGTAGTAGCAATAGAAATGACAATGGTGATAAAAATGTTATCATTTCTTAAGCACTTATTATCAGCTAGGCAGGAGACTTAGTGCTTTACAAACCTGAATTCATTTAAGCATGCCAAGAATTGTTTAAGATAGAAAAATCCTAATTTTACTAACAAGGAAAGTAAAGATAATTAATGTAAATATTAAACAACTAGTCATACAGTTGGGAAATAGGGAAGCTAGGCCCAAACCCACATTCTTAAAAGTTTCAGAACATGTACACACCTAACATATGCCACTCCACATTTTTAAAAAAATCCAAATAACAACATTTAAATGGACTCCTAAATTGACTTATATCAACTGAATCCTACAGTGACAGGTCACTCTATTGAGCATCAGTCATCATCAGTAAAGGTGGATCATATTACTTGTTGCAACACTGCATTTACCAAAGTTGGCTAAACCTATATATCCTACTGGACAAGCTCTTTTTAAAATGCAACACGGTCTCTTTTTTCATTGAGGAGGATGTTCTATATTTCCCTTTCTTGAAAATGGACAGGTCTGTAATTATGGTACAGTAACCCAATGTAACTTCCTAGGCTCCCTGTTAAAAGGTTATTTAGTTTCCCTCTGGTTCTCGTGAGAAATTCACCCCTTGGAATCTAGCTGCCACGCTGTGGAGAAGTCGAAAAGCGACATGGAAAGGCCATGTGCAGGTCTTCCACAGCCCCACCCCAGCTGAGGTGATGGTTACCGTCTAGCATTAACCATCAGATGCAGGAGCAAACCTTAAAATGACTCCATTCCTGAGCATTAGAGCTGCTCCCAATGATGTCTTGTGGAGACAAGGTGTGCTCAGTAACTTTTGGGTATGTTACACAATATATAGCCATAACATCTGTCTAACTTCACAGTATTGTGTGTTCTAAATGAGATATTGAGAAGAGCTAAAAAAATGATTAAACCTGTTCTCATATTCTCTACTCTTACTACTAAGAATATGGTCCATGGACCAGCAGCATCAAGTCACCTGGAAGATGATTCAAAATGTAGAATTTGAAGTCTCACCTTACTGAATCAGAATCTGTGCTTTAATAAGATCCCTAGACAACTCCTATGCATATTAAAGTCTGAAAAGCACTGGTATAGCCCACTCTAGCAGGTCCATGATGGTACAGGGTATGTCCATCATCAGTCACATGTAGTGGTTAGCTTAAGAAGTGGATAGACACTAGTTCCTTGTCTTCCATAGGTAGAAATGTTGAGCCAGTAAAACGACAACAACAACAAAAAACAACAAAAAAAAAAAAA
>NW_024349800.1:31200946-31216973 GCF_902729225.1 Pteropus medius
AAAAAAAAAAAACAAAAAAAATAAAACCAAAACTCTATGCATTTTCATGGGGGAAATTCACGAGAAAGAAAAATCTTCAAAAGTTCTGTCTCTCTTTCAAGATGAGCAAAAGGCTGACAGAGGTGACCCAGCATGATCTGACAGATGGTGTGTGTCAGATGGATGAGTGGAAAAGAAAAAAGTCTTTCAAAGTACCTGATTGTACTCTGAGCTAAAAGCTGCCTTTAAGCCAATTTTCCAGAGTCCAGTAGCTTTCAAATGTTTTGAGTCAAGGGTTCGCTATTACAGTATTTTGCAGGTAATTGGCCAGCTGGATTGCCAATTACCTACACAGGTAAAAGTGAGCATCTCTGTCTGTCCTTTTCTCTAATTAAAATTGTTGGTTTGAGAAATAAATATAGGGCATTAACATGGTGTTGTGAGATCAGAGCCTCTTCAATTTTAATTTAGCCTGTGTCAACTCCAAAATTTCCTATCAGATCTTAATTTCTAACTGTATTTGGCCCTTACTCTTAATCAAAATATTAGTTTATACATTTTTACTCAGAAAAAAATGAATGCACAAGGCTTATGTATGTCATTGCTTACTGTTAAAAATTATTAAAAACAGCAGAAAAATAACTAAGACTCAAAAAAAAAAACAAAAACCAAATATCTTTGAAAGTAAGAGAAAATAAAAGCCAAGACCATTTTTGTTTTTTTTAAAGTGGGTTTTAAAACATGACATCTTTTTAAATCATCATCACCATTATTATGAACTTCATAGTTATAAGGTTTTTTCAGCTTTCTGGTTGGCCCTTTCAACCATGTGAGATTAGCAGGCATCTATTTTCTTTATATTACAGATAAGGAAGATGGAACACAGAGCAGAAGAGATCAAAACAGATAACATAAGTTAATTGTTTTATGGTTGAGGAAAAACTAATGTTTGCATTTGTTAACTCCTTGTGGGAATATTCCTCTATGGAAAATAGAAGAGGTACCTTAATTTTAGGTAAAACTTATAGCTAAAATCTATACACTTTGGAATATAACCACGGTCTCTAAGCACAGTGCTGTCCAGTTTCAATAGGACTCTGTGACAACACGAATGCTCTTTATCTGCAGTCTCCAATATGGTAACCACTATCCACATGTGACTATTGGACACCTTTCACATGTGCCTATTGTGACTAAGAAACTGAATTCTGGGGTATTCAATTTTTATTTATTTATTTTTTTAAAGTTAAATTTAACTTTGCTCCAAAGAGGAGAAGCATAAAAGGCTGAGGGCTAGGCTTTGGAAACCCATCCTCCAACAATAACTCCTAGGCATCTACTTGCACAAAGCATCCTATTATTCCCACCTACAGAAACCACCAAGATAAAAAAGAAAGGAAGTATAGAGTATCCAGAGGCCACTGAGATGGAAGTCGAAGGCAGCAATTTAGAGTCTTGAATTCTGCTGTGTTTGAAAAATAAGAAAATTGGAAAGTCTATACATTTTAAAGCACTTTCCAGTTATAAAATTATGCGATTTTAGAAAAATCCCAACTGGTTTCTCCCTGCCTCCTTTCTGTCCCTTATTTTCTTTCTTTATAACATCATCTTGAGATTCCTTCTAACCTCAGCAAATTTAAAAACACCATTTCTAATATGCAATTTCATGTTCCCCTCTCATGAGCCAATTAAGAATAATTTTCTTGTGGCTATCATTTTCCACTTTAAAAGAGCCAGGTAGTGTATTCATCCAGTTTCTGAGATATGGCAAAAGCAATGAATTCAAAGCTTGACTTTGTTCTTCCTATTCTCGTGTCTTTTCAGAGTCATGAGTTAGAGTTATTTGGATTTGGTACTTATACTTGCTTTGCCTAAGGATGTTCCAATCTTTTTTTTTTTTTACAATGGTCTCTTCCACAGCTACACTAAGAAATATGCTATATGCCGTAGGCAGCTCTTTTTTCTGACTTCACATTAAATGCAGTAGGGAAATAGTGATATAAAATCCTCCATTTCCTTATAACTTCTCTTTAATTCTCCACTCTTCAATTTTACTAGGGCCACTTTTCTTTCATGTATGTTTCAAATACATTTGCAGTATTTTTTCCTTAGTAATAATCTGGTCTGAATGACTATATTTCTTTTCCCATCTCTATCCTTTTAACTTGTTTCTATTCACTCTCTATTATTTCTTTTCCTATCAGCCTTCTTAGACCAAAAATCAAACGGTTATTCATCAATTTCAATCAGTTTGTTTTAATTTCCTATGCTTTTCTGATAACATTCGGATTAAATCCAATTTAAGAAAATTTACATCTATTCCAGTTGAAGAAATGTGCTTGGGGATTTAAAGTAATTTTGAAGATGTTTTACTTTTTGAAAACACATTTCCTACAAGGTATCAAATCCTATGAAACAACCCTATTTAGGACATTAGTTTCCTGAAAGGCAATATATATCTGTTTCCTGTGATTCTTGTTTTTAAGAATCTTGGTCCTTAAAAGCAGGAAATAGATTTTTTAAAAATCTAAAATTTGGGTCTCTGGTCAAGATTGCAGAGTAGGTAAACACTGTGCTTGCCTCCTCTCACAACCACATCAAAATTACAACTAAAGTACAGAACGGCCAGCATTGAAAACAGCCTGAAGTCAAGCTGAACAGAAGTCCTATAACTAAGAGTATACAGAAGATGCCACATTGAGACTAATAGGAGGGGCAGAGATAGGAAACAGGCTGGTCCCCATACCCATGTAGGTGGTTAAAAATCTGGAGCGATATCTCAGCTGCAGAAATCCCCCCTGAGGAGCGAGGGGTCCCAGCCCAGGATTTCAGTGCTGGAGAGAGAAGCTGCCACAATTTCTGGCTGTAAAAACTAGTGGATATTGTGACTGAGTGAGACGGAGGGTGGCTAGAGTCCCAAGCACTCCTCTTAAAGGGCCTGCACTTGAACTTACTCTCTGAAAGACTCACTCACTCTGAGCTCCAGCATTGGGGCATCAGCTCAAAAGGCACCAGAGACATATGGGAAGAAACTAAATTGTCTGGCTTCAGGGAAAGGGCTAGAGGGCAGGTTTCTCCCAGATAGACTGCTGGCAGAAGCCACTGTTCCTCTGTTGAGTCCTCCCTCCCCCACGGCTTCAGATAAGGCAGCTGCCATATCTGAATCTCCATCAAACTAGATAACTCTGGTTGCCCCACCCTGGTGATTCCCAGATCCCACCCCATCCAATTTGCAGGGGTCCACCCATGCCACTTCCACGGACTTTTCTATGCAAATGGCCTGTCTTGGCTCATATTGTGGACTTTCCTAAAATCTTTCAGAGGTTCACAAACCCCAAACAAGCAGCATCTGCCCTTGGCATGCCCCATACATCTTGCTAAACAGGCCCAAACCCAGCACTAGCAGTACCCAGTCTTACTTCGCAGCTTATCCAAGCCCAGTGTGGGTAGAAGACATCTGTAGATCGGTTTGTAGCTCATGCCAGGTGACCCTGGGCAGGGCACAGTTGGTGGCTGAATTTGGCCAGGAAGCCTGGGGATCAGTACACCTGGTGTTTAGCTTCAGACCTCACTGGAGCGCCACCCATCTGCCTCCACAGATGCCTCCATAGGGCAGACTATGGTACTAGAGCCCTGCTAAAGTGAATCCTGCTCTACAGGGTCAGCCCCTTCACAACAGCTTCTCCACTGTCGTCACAGCCAGTCCTCACAACCAATCAGTCTGAGGGTCGATCCCTCCCACTGAAGTGCAAACAGCAGTCAAGGTTAAACACAACCCACACAAGGGATACACTTGAAGAACCCAGCTCAGGTGATCAGGGAGACTGTGTTACTGGGCCCCCACAGGACACCTACTAAATAAGGCCACTCTGTTAAGACTGGGAGACATAGAAGCTTTACTAAATATATAGAAACAAACAAAAGGAGGCAGCCAAAATGGGGGAAACAAAGAAACACATCCCAAATGAAAGAACAAAGCTTCAGAAAAAGAACCTAAGAAAATGGAGACAAAGAATCTACTAGATGCAGAGTTCAGAACACAGGTTATAAGGCTGCTCAATGATCTTGGTGAGAACTTTAATGAAGAGGTAGAAAACATAAAAATGGAGATAGAAAACATAAAAAAGAACCAGTCAGAAATGAAGAATACAATAACTGAAATAAAGAGTACATGAGAGGAAATCATCAGTGGATTAGATAATTAGGTAATCAGTGATTTAGAAGATAAGGTAGCAAAAACATCCAATCAGAACAGCAACAAGAAAAATGAATCCAAAAAAATAAGGAATTTTAAGAAGCCTCAGGGACAACATCAAGAATACCAACATCTGCTTCATTGGGGGTACCAGAAGAAGCAGAGAGAGCAAGGATTTGAAAGCCTATTTGAAGACAGAATGATTTAAAACTTCCCTAACCTGGTGAAGGAAATAGACATATAAGCCCAGCAAGCACAGAGTCTCAAACAAGATGAGTCCAAAGAGGCCCACATCAAGATATGTCATAATTAAAATGGCAAAGGTTAAAGACAAAGAGAATTTAAAAGCAGCAAGAGAAAAGAAGTTAGTTACATACAAGGGAGTTCCCATGAGAATGTCAGCTGATTTCTCAACAGAAACTTTGCAGGCCAGAAGTGATTGGCACAAAATATTCAAAATGATAAAAAGCAAGGACCTACAACCAAGATTATTCTACCCAACAAAGCCATCAGAATCGAAGGACAGATAAACAGCTTCCCAGACAAGAAAAAATTAAAAGAATTCATCACCACCAAACTGGTATTACAAGAAATGTTGAAGGGACTTCTTTAAGAAGAAAAAGGGAAAAAAGATAAAAATATCAATAAAATGGCAATGACTACATATTTATCAACAATTACTTTAAATATAAATAGGTTAAATGTTCTAATCAAACAGTAGGGTGGCTGAATAAGGAAACACAACCCTTACATATGCTGCCTACAAGAGACTCAATTCAGAGACATACACAGAGACTGAGAGTAATGGGATGGAAAAAGACATTTCACAAAAACGGAAACAAACATAAAAGCTGGTGTAACAATACTTATACCATACAAAACAGACTTTAAAACAAAGGCTATAACAAAAGACAAAGAAGGACCTAGTTATCTCACTTCTGAGTATTTATCCAAAGGAACCCAAAACACTACTTTAAAGGGCATGTGCATCCTTATGTTCATTGCCACATTATTTACAGTAACCAAGGCATTGAGGCAGCTTGGATGTCCATCAGTGGATGACTGGATAAAGAAGAGGTGGCACACACACATCTGAAATTAATATAACATTGTATGTCAACTTAATTGAAAAATAAAAAAAAATTATTAAAACAAATCTAAGGTTCCACTCTTATGCTCCTGATGATTAGGGGACAGGATAAAGAGCATCTAAATTTAATCCATGGAGTTTCAAAAGATTCATATTGGCCTTAATACATCTCCAGTCTGAAGGACTCTGGGGGGAAATAAAGTAAGTTTCAGTTTCATAGGTTTCCAGATCAAGCCAGGTCTAGAAATGATCTTCAGAAAAAAATGGAGCCAACTTAGATGCCCAAGAATCTTGAACCCAGCCTACAGCTGACTGAGAAACCCATTATCTCTAAACTAGTTCTGGAGAGAGCTGGACATTGGAGATAGCTGTGGCCAAGCCTTCAGCACTCACAATATACTTCACTTTGGCTTCTCGGTCTCCTTATGAGGAGTCCCTTCCAAATTTCTGAGAAGCTTAGAAGTCCTATGAATGCTGCTTTAAGTTTGAATAATCAATAGCTATGTTTTTAGGGTCCACTATCTTATCCTCAAAAGAATTCTAGCCCTGCCAGGAATTTTCTTCATTGCCACTTACCAAGTTCTCTCTCACACCTTCTGAATAATTAAGAAACCAATGTGACCTTTTATGCTTTCAGAGTTCGTCACAAAAATACCTTTTCTTTAACTGTCTCTGACAGGATTGGAATATGAAGAAACTGCCACTAATGAGGGCAGCTATTTTTATTGTTTTCCCTCTGAACCAGCTCTGTTTTGTCAGCCAAAATATTTATATCCTTTTCATTCTGTCTTTTAAATATTATATTTATTAAATGGTATCACCTGTATCTTCTCCACCCTCCGGACACAGCCTAAGGGCTAGCAGCTAGCTTTTCCCAATGCATTTGACCTAAGGAAAATGGCCACCACCACCACCTGAATAAAGGATTCTGGAACCACACTCCACATGGCACTACCCACCCCTCTAAGAGTTCCTCTGAACCATCCCACCATGCCTCATCAGACTGTGTTTATCAAGCACCAACCAGAGACCAAGTTTCCTCAGTCATCCATTATCCTTGAAACTTTCATCATATCCTGCTTCTGATGTCTCCTGATCAAAGCCAATCTCCTCGGCTACCCCATCTCACTCCCAAACACTTTATCTGGATTTCTCTGGATTTCTGGAACTCCTATCCTCTGATTAAATTTTAGTATATTTTCAAGATTTTTCCTGAATTTATTGTTCATCACCAACCCTCAAGAGAAAACTTGTCAAAACTTTGGAAAACATTTCTCTTTTGACTAAGTGAATGCTGGTTTCTCCTTCAAGAAGCTGGCAAAGTTTCTTCCTTTCTCCCCAT
Organism: Pteropus medius; assembly: GCF_902729225.1. Lineage (NCBI taxonomy): Eukaryota > Metazoa > Chordata > Mammalia > Chiroptera > Pteropodidae > Pteropus > Pteropus medius. Next base: position 31,207,553 of record NW_024349800.1, read on the forward strand.
TTGATATTTATTATTCTTCCTGTCTCTTGCCACATCTTGATGCTTAGAGACACAAGCTCCAGAGTCCAATTGCTAGGGTTCCAGTCCCAACTCTACCCCTAACTAGCATCGTGTCCTTCAAAAATTAATTTATTTCATCTGCCTCAGCTTCCTCATTTTAAAAATAAAATGAAAAAGCACCTTACTCAAAAGGATATTTAAGCCTTATAAAGATTAAATAAATTAATATTTGCAAAGTATTTAGAAGAGTTACTGATATAGAGTAGATCTGATCCACTTTTATTATTGAACTAAAAGTTCTGAGAAGTCCTGAAATTAAATGAAAACATCGTTTTCTTTTATTCATCCTTTGAAATGTAATTGACTTCAGCACATCTCTGCAGGGGCACACCAGGCTGTGAAGATATAATACTCATAGTACCAGTGGGTAAAGAGATCATAGTGAATTTATGGTAAGCCCCAGTGGGAGAATCTTAACGCAGACTCTGTGCCACCTGCAGAAGAGAATTATACTATTGCTGGAGATAAAATGCTTGGCCCTGGCGCATCAAGAGATAATGCAGCCACACCTATCCTCCACAAGTCAGGTTCCATCAGAACCACCAATTCATAAGGCTACTCAGGTCCAGAAAAATCCATTATAAGATGAAAAGGGTACATTTGGGACTGAACACGAGGAAGAAAAAGGTAATAAACAGGCTACATAAGCAAGCAGCTCAGATTCCCATGTATCTACTCCTGTTGCAGTAGCACCTTTCCCTCAGATTACAAAGGATGTGAGTAGGAGCAACTCTGAGCTCTGCAGATTTAGAAGTCCTTGTTTCCAGAGGAGGAACACTTCCCTCACAGCACACAACAAGAGACCCACTAGACTGGGAGAAAATAATTGCAGTTCCTATATCTAATAAAAACTTGCATTTGGAATATATAAAGAACTCTCATAACTCAATAATTAAAATAAAAAAAAAAACAAATAAAAACCCAGAAGAGGACCCATCTAGTTTTTATAAAAACTAGACTGGTAAAGTAAATGATGATTTGATGAGTATGACCACACCTGCATCCTTTGGTGCTATATGAGTGGCACAAGTTTTGCTGTCCCCCTAGGATAACAATGTTTTCATTTTATTTTCTTGGCTTAGGAGAAAAAGACAAGAGAGAAGAGGTTTCCACTTAGACTTTGCTACTACAATGACTTTTGCTCCAGAGACCAAGAAACTGTGGAGCTTGTGCCAACTACTCAGTAGGCCTATTTCTATTATGTATTTGGATAATGGAGAAATAACACCTGCCAGTGTTATGAATGTGTCAAATTAACACTTATTAAATGGCACACAGGGTGGAGATAGTGAACCACCACAGGAGGCACTGAAATAGGCAAGTCTGTTACAAGTCCTGGAGGAGGTACATGGCATGCCTCCAGGGCCACACAGGGAGGTCAAGGCTGAGCTCAGGCACAGAGAGGGAGAGAGAGGGAAAAGGATGGAGAGAGAAAGAGAAAGAGAGAAGAAGAGATAATCTGGTCAAATGCCTTTATTAGAGTCCATGGGTGGAGTCCTTTGTGATTCTTGGGCTATGACCAGATTGGTCAATTCAAACCAAAAGAGTCGGTTTTGGTAATCCCCATAAGAATGTTACCTAAGGGCACATAGGAGAAAAGTGTTGAGGCAAGGGAGATTGGGAGACTGTTCATTACAAGGGCTACTGGGGAAGTCATATCAGGAACTTACATTTACTTGTGACTCTGAAAGCTGCTATCTAGGGCATGCACTTGCCTGAGGGCCTAGTGCCAGTTTAAGGTCACTATAGGCCACTTGACCAAACAAAATGCATGCAAAGGCAACAACACCATGAAATAGCTTAGGTAAATTCTTGGCATCCTGCACTCCACTTATTATTTATCCCCTGCATCCTCTTATTCTAACAAGGGGGTCATGATGACATTTGAGGTTTTCGGTAAGAATATCAACATGGACCCTATGTTCAAGTCTTTAAAATGTTTGGGTATTACCTTTACTCAGTACCTATCTACTACAGTGAATATCCAATTCTTTGGGGGAAGAACTGGAGGGAACCATTACGGTCTACACTTGCTATAGTATTGCTGAGTACTTCTGCCTGGGGACCTGGGCCCTTTAGTCAGTTTGTTAGATGTATTAGCTGTCTTAATACTAGCTCAGGTCCATTGGAGAAGGGATTGTGACTTTTTAGTGGGCAGCTTTTCTCAACTTCTGAATCATCCATTCTTGATTTATTTTCACAGTACAAATAAAATGGTAACCTTTTGGGCTACTTTTCTATTTTGTTCCTAGGATTCTATGTCCTATTAACCATTCTACAACTCTATGTGGGTCAAACTTCCTTAATGCCATTCATTAGGATAATTATGCTTCTGAAGGTTAAGCACTGCATTCATGCCTCTATTGTTTCCAGGTACTACCATCCCCATTGCTATTTGTGAACTGACTTTTACAGATAAGCTTAGCTCTGAAGGAACTGACAGCTAAAGGATGTCTGTGGTCAGTACTTCTATCAGCTGGGCTAACAAATCCTTTATTGAAAGAGTTTCTGGGTCACTGCAGTGTCCACAATACAGAAAAAAATTCTACTAAAATCATCTCTATCCTTTCTCTGGGACCATGCACTTCTGTATAAACAGTTGAAAATTCATTGTATGGAGGTAGGTACTTAATAATAGAAGTTTTGTAAAATAGGAAAACTACCAGGTTGGAAGAATAGGGTATTGGTGGTATGTCAGCCTGGGTCTCTTGGAACATTGAGCAGCCACGTTCCAAGAAAACACACAAATTAATGAAGTTATCTTGGTTCTTCCATACCAACCCAACTACCAACTGAATACTATTGAGCGACCCTGGTAAATGACACGTGGAGCAGAAGAGTCAGCCATCTGAGCATTGCAGATGCACAAATTCACAAGATGTAAGAAAATGATTATTGTTATAAGCCACTGTATTTTGAGGGTAGTTTGTTATACAGGAACCCAGGCTATGTTCCATTTATTTGTCAGCCCCATAACTTACTGAGGTGCTTCGCATTATAAATAGTTGTTAAGTATTTGATTATCAATTTCAGATAGAATTAATTAAGTATTGCGTTTGTGCCAGGGACAGTACTTTGCATATATTATCTCCTTCAGTCCTGACAACAAGAACTACAAAACAGTGCCAATCAATTATCAGTTGTGTCTCAGCCATAAATACATCTTTTGAGTTCTACTCTGTTCTGTGATGCCGAGACTCCGACACATTTTCAGACTCATTTTCAAGTTAAATTCTGGTTAGATTCTACCATTAGGAGGCATTAGAGGAAGACTGAGAAGTGGGAGAAGGAAAGGATGTCCTTTCTGTTTTGCTACTCCTGTCGGCATCATTTCAGCAACAGCAGCTGTTTTCAGTCTCAAGTGTCTGAATTTCAGCACTCTCAGAATTAGCCTCAGTATATACTCTCTCAGAAGTACTAGAGGGAGCAGTCATCTTATGCCATCTTTTCAATGTTCTGAACACCAACTCTGTATAGACTCTCCTCCGAGCTCCTGAGGTATGTTTTTCAAATATGTTTCAGGCTGCTCGATAACAAAAGAAATGATGCCTTACAGATAAAGTTAAAATACCCTATTTCTCTCTTCCCAGTATGATCTCCTATTCTCCAAAGGAGCGTCTTCCATAAGATTAGTAGATATCTTTTATTTGATAGCTACTCTTAAAATTTGTTTTAAAAATATTTTATCAAAAAACTTAATCTACTTATGATTCCATGAAAAATACATGGTATTTTGTGTTTTTAATATATTTAAATCGCCTTTGTGTCCATAATTTTCCTCGACATCATTTTTAAAGCTATCATTGTTAGTATATACATATCTAAATCATTTATTTTATCTAATGTACAGAATTCTATTATATGAATAGACTACTATTTATTCATTGTTATTGCTAATTTTAGGTGGCTTTCATTTTAAAAGTCTCTTCAATACCTTGATTGAAGAAAAAATAATTTACTTGTTTGGGACTACTGTGGAGTGTAATTGGAAAATATATTTTGCTCATTTATTTTGCTATTCAATCACCTTTTAGAAATTACCATAACCAAAGCTCCTAGAATGTTACGTTTTCATTAAAGCAAAACATGTGTTCCTTCAAAGAGATGCCCTGAGATCTTTGCGGCATCTCTAAGCTCATTGGTCAGTTACAGCAAAGAAAGGGTTCAACAAAATTTAAAAACTTCATCCCTGAAACAGACATGATCACTGATTGTCTTTTCCAGGTTTTACCAACACTACCTACTCCCCAAAAGGCACCTATTGAATAAAATCTTACTTTTATCAATTGAAAGATCTCTTCTGATACCCAGTACTGCTCCTCTTTCTAGAGGTATTAATTACAAAATGATTGTATTTGATTCAAAACTAAGAAACAGTTTTAAGCTTTGATTAATTCCTAGAAATCTGAGGCAAATGAAAAACTCTAGTCACAGCAAATATATTTCTTTTTAGATGGCTACTTATCCCAGTCTTCCCAGGGTCATCTTGGTTTCCATGGGCTTAGGCTTTGTAAGTGTTACAAGAATAAAACAACCTAAGTTGGGATAAAGAATGAAAATCTTGATTTACCACAAATTATTTAGTTACAGTATGGCAACGTGTGGCATATGTGCTTTCTTTTCTCTATACAATGGTGAATATATGCTCAACAGTTGACCATAGCACTATTCCCATACACTCAAATGAGGCTTTATAGTTTTTTGGTACAGCAAATTGATCGTGAAATTAATCATTCAAACCAGGGCATTGTGAGAATGAGACAGTGCTACTAATAATCGTACCACAAAAATGCAAATGAAACATATATCTCAAATAAAAAATATATAGATACCTTAAAAATAATGAACATACCTCTCTGTGATAGAACAAGCTTATATTGTGTGTTAATTTAACTCAGTTAATCCTAACAGCACCAGTACCATGTACCATTAATATAATTTATCTCTTATGGATGAGAACATAGAATATTGGAGATGTTGAATAACTTGCCTAAAATCACAAAGGTGGTAAATAATGGGTTTGTGATAAAAATCGATTATTTTTTATTCCGGACCCTGTGTTTTAAATGCGAAATTCTATTATCACTCAAGAGTTGCACCATATCCCATAAGTGGTTAAACTGCCAGTCACCTACAGGTTGATTTCAGTGATTTTATATGGGATTTACTCAAAAGCTCCCACCCCTCCAGTTTAAAATGGTGCCACTCACTATGCTGCTTAGTAAGAATTATTGAAACTTCTTGAGTGAAGCAAAAGCAGCAGCAATAAATGGAGAGAAAAGGGATGTGTCATCTACAAAATGGCTCAATTTAAAAGTATATATTCATTCATTTGCAGTTCTCATTATCCATGGTTTCCATATCTGAAAATTCACCTATTTGCTAAAAGCTACTTGTCACAATAAAATCAATACATGGGTCGTTTTTGTGGTTATTTGTGGACATAGAGTCATGAAAAATTTATTGCGTGGGGCACATGTTCCTAGCTGAGGTCTAACAAGGTGATGCTCTCTCTTCTTGTCTCAGCTCTCACACTGTAAACAAGAGTCCTTTTCATGGTTTATTCAGTGCCACATTTTTCACATTTTGTGCTTTCTCTTGCTAGTTTTGCTATTTAAAAGGGCCTCCAAGCATAGCGCTGAAGTGCTTGCTATCTTGTGTTCCTAAGCACAGGAAAGCTATGATGTGCCTTATGGAGAAAATACGTGTGTTAGGTAAGCTTCTTTCAGGAGTGACTTACAGTGCTGTTGGCCATGAGTTCAATACTAATGAATCAACAATATATATTTAAATAAGGCATCTTTAAACAGAAACATACATAAAACAAGGTTGTACATTTTTAGTTGATATAAATATTGTGGCCAGAAGCTCTAGGGAACTGAACGCTGTATTTTCCCTAGGAGCGTTGGTTCAATATTCACTAATTCAGTGTTTGTGGTGTTTATATAGAACATAACGACCATGAATAATGAGGATCAACTGTATTTATCCATTTATTCATTCATCGGTCACTGTTATGAAGAAAACCTATCTTTTACATGTTTATATTACATAATGAGGAGTCTCACTCCATTTTTGATGTTTGACTACTGACAGCTTTTAAGTCTCACCCCTTTCTCTTCTTCTTAGGCTTCACATCTGGCAAGCTAATAAGAAAGCCCAAGTTCTCCTTTTGGCACTGGTGAGAGATTCAAATCATGCAAGCCCCTGCCCATGCATGGCAATCTCTCAAATGGCTCCACCCCATAACCATAATAAAAACCCAGATCAGTCTCTTTTCTTTGTTCTCTCAAGCCATTTCAGATTTGTTTGCAAGGCCTGCCCTGCTCTCCCATCATTTTTCTCAATGATTTACATAATAAACCTTTTTACTCTCTCTTGGTAGATGTGTGGTATCATCAGTCCTAACACAGAAACCAAATTTTGGATGGAGGGTCCATCTACCTCTGTAGGTGACCATATGTATTAATACACATTTATTTTGTCTTTTTAATGATCTTATGTAATATGTTACTTTATATAGCAGAGCATCCTAATTTTGAGGGACAAAGTACATAAAAGGCCCATTTCAGAGAAAGAATCAGAATAGTGTGTGGTAAGGCAAGGCTCTGAGTCAAAGATAATACTGTGGAATTAGCAAGTAGAGGTATATTTAACCACTGTGATAACACAACACTATATAAGGCATTAAAATGATGGCTTGCATTTTACCTCAGTCTTTATTTACTTACTGCTCTGTATCTTTCAGGCCCTTACTTCTTTTCTTTTCCTGTCATGAAGGTAGGTAGAATTCACAGATATTTTACAAATTCCCCAGAATAACAAGAATTTATCAAAATGGGAACTTGGCAAGTAGCCAGAGAGCTTTCCTCAAACCATGAAACATCCAACTCTGCAGGGGTTAGAAACTAAACTCTTGATCTAAACACATGTAGGTCTTTGTAGTGCTCTTCAAGTAACATACTGCTCCCCAGCCCTAGGCATGGATTTTACCAGGCTTAACAACACTCACATGCATAAACAGAACTATCAGCTCTCCTGAAACACTTCCGTTTTATAGGCCACTTCCTTTGTTCTCTCTAGACCATTAAGGCAAATCTAACACAACTCACTCCAAATTACAAAACCCACCCACCACAAGAACAGAACAAATGCCAGGATTTAAAATGTATATATATTTCCCAATATCACCCAGAAGAATTTCTCAATAGTTTCTATTTTCATCAAAAAAGCTGGCATATATTGCTGCTGCCATTGGAAAGGACAATTAAGAGTTTGCTGAGGAGAAAAAAAACCTCTCCAGATGTATAATTTAAAGCATTGGAATTAAGAGCATCATTATCCAATTTTTTAGAAAGAAGGATTGCTCAAGCTAGATGATATTGCTCACAAAGGTAGCAGGAGAGGCTTCTGCTGTCTTCTTCCCCAGCATGACTTGCTTCCTGGCTAATAGTATTATATTACTTTCAGCATTAACTTTGCATATATTACTAAGCCGCTTTCAGATCCATGATTCAGATGTGAAACAAAACACTTATATACTGGAATTGAACTTAGGAAGCCTGGTGTGTGTTTCTTCTTTCCCTATCTCTTACATTTAAAAGAATAATTTAAAGGCATGTTCCTGCTTGGGGTGAAGAAAAATGTGGAGGCAGGTTTTCCTTTAAAGGTGTTTTGAATCAGATACTTACAAGTCTGAAATTGAGGCATTTTTTTTGTTGTTGTTAGTTTTATTCATCCTCACAATAAAACCCTGAGATACATATAGTGTCTATATTACAACTAACACTTGTAAAGAGTACGTAACAAAACAAAACAAACCCACTAGATAGTGAAGTTAGGATGAGAACCTAGAGAGGTGGGGTAGCATAGGGGATTGGCTGTTTTCCCTTCAACCAGCTACATGCAGATTTTAAGGCCTATTCAACAGTAATGGTGAAAGGAGCATAGTCCTTTAAAGTTCCTTCATAAAGGAAAGTCATCGGCCACTGTGAATATTCACAGCTGACTTTCAAGTAAGCACCAAATAGTCGTCTACTGTGTTTGAGCCCTTATTCAATTTTAAAATCTGTTACAACAGATAGATTTTCAGTAACTAATGCAGACATGTAATAGATGTCAGGAATGGCACATGTACTTGCTCACGTAATTCATACTCTATTCTGTGAAGCAAGTACTTCTATATCTGTAAAATGGTTCATCGAGGTTAATTAGTTTGTCCAAGGTTATATAATTCAAGAGTGTCTGACTGACAGCTATACAATGTTACTCAATGTGGTACCTATGACATGCATATTGTTTTGACCTCTAAGTGTTACAAATCACAATATTTCTTTGCTGGCATATAGTCACAGCATTTTGAACAAGAGGACTTCTTAACAGACATCCATCCTCTCACTTCTTCCTGGCTAAAAGAATCATGTTTGGTTTGGGTGCAGCCCCAGGTGATGGACTGCACTTAGCCTCAGTAAGTTAAGACAATGGGTTCCTTAATTCCTACATTACCTTGCTGTTCAAGAAACAAAGTTTATCTGGAAAGGTTTTGAGAAGGTGTTCCTTCTCTTGTTAAGGGAACAGAAACAGCTGATCTCCCCCTTTTCCTGCTTAACCATGGACAGGATGATGGGAGCTTCTCCATTCATTTTGTGTAACCATGATGGAAAAGCCAACACCATTGTTGAGAGGTATGAATCAGCTTCGGTAATATCTTACCTCTCAACAACTTTTTAAATGAAAAAAATCCTTATGAATATGCCATAGTGTTAGGTTTTCTGATATTTAGAGCTGAAAATAATCCTAAACAAGAAAACTATACTTTGGAAATCTTTTTCAGTATAATCTTTACTAAAATGCAGGCATGCCTCAGAAATACTGTGGGTTCCATTCCAGACCACTACAATACAGTGAACACTGCAATAAAGCAAGTCACATGAATTTTTGCCTTTCCAGTGCATATAAAACTTGTGTTTGCACTATACAGTAGTTTATTAAGAGTGCAATGGCATTATGTCTAAAAAAAAAACAATGTATATACCTAAACTTAAAAATATTTTATTGCTAAAAAATGTTAATGCTAAAGTGTTAAGGCTATAAAACACAGGGTTGCCACAAACCTTCAATTTGTAAACAATGCAGTATCTAAAAAGCACAATCAAGGGATGTGCAGTAAAAAGAGGTGTGCCTGTATACCAACATCCCATCAAGGTACATTACAGTCTATGACACTCTAAATGCTTCTTTATCAATACTTGAAAATTTTTATATTTACCTTATATATAGTCATCATAAAATCATTATTTTCTATAATATATCTTCACAGAAGGAATTTGGTTTGTTAAATATAAAGACTTTAACTTGTTAA